>NW_007260124.1:480359-581107 GCF_000164805.1 Carlito syrichta
GTGTGTGTGTGTGTGTGTGTGTGTGTGTGTGTGTGTGTGTGTGTGTGTATACAGGTCTTTCCTACCTGTATATTCTGCATTTGTGGATTCAATCAATCACAGATTGAAGATATTTGAAATACATGGATGATTGCATTTGTACTGAATATGCACAGACTTTCTTTTATGTCATTATTTCCTAAACAATACAGCATAACAAATATTTATGCAGCATTTACATTGTATTGGGTATTATAAATTATCTAAAAGTGATCACAAATATTTCAGCATTCATAGATTTCCTAGAGGGGTCCCAGAACAAATCCCCCATGGATACTGAGGGAGGACTATACATAGTCTCCAATTTACAATGGTCAACAATTTTTCAAATTTACTATAGTGCAAAAGTGATACCCATTCAGTAGAAACTGTACTGTGAGCACCTATACATTAATTCTGTTTTTTACTTTCAGTACAGCATTAAATAAATTGCCTGAGCTATTCAACCTTTTTTTTTTATAAAATAGGCTTTGTGTTAGATAATATTGCCCATCTTTAGACTAATGTGAGTGTTCTGAGTATGTTTAAGAAAGGCTAGGCTCGTCTATGATGCTCAGGGGGTTAGGTGTATTAAATGTATTTTCTGCTTACATATTTAGCTTTCAGTGGGTTTATTAGGGCATAACCTGATGTGTAATGGATTACAAAAATCGTCTTCAAACATCTAGAATTTCATGAAATGATGCAACCTACACTGAATGGATTTATGGTCCTCCAATGACGCTCTTTGTTTGCTGTCTTTTAGAAGTATTCCAGAATGAATAAAGTAACAGAAGTATACCACACATTTAATCTAATTAAAATTTTACATTCAAGATTAAATCAGATAGTATTGATGTAAACAAGGAATGAAAGCTGTCTGAACCATTGTAGAAAGCATAGCTTGCCTAAGTAGCCAGTACATAGACCGAGAGATAAACATTTACCCAGCTTTGGCATTTACATTGACCTTCAATATATTGTGTGTATATATGTGTGTGTGTGTGTGTGTGTGTGTGTGTGTGTGCGCGTGTACACACACATATGTGTTTGTGTATGTGTATATATACACACATATGTATATATGTATGTATACATGCACTATATAAATATAATACGAAGAGGACCTCCAAAACAGAAATATATACATATATTTGGAGGACAGGCCCCTTGTAGTACAGGCTTCCCCCACAAGGTAAGTGTTCTAGGAACTCATCAGCATCAGTGTACCAGCTATCATTTTTGTAAGAGGCTGCATGTGGCTTCAGCGAATTTTTTTTGGACAGTCTTTCAGTGTGTTTGCTCATTTCATGATTGGTGATTTACGAGTGCACCTGCCCACAATGTGCTGAGTGTTCAGCCGTGTTTGAACAAAAACTGCGTGGCCCTTGTGCCCCACCCTCCCTATTCACTCAATCTCACCCCAAGCAACTTTTTTTGTTTCCCCAGATTAAAAAAGTCCTTAAAGGTAAAAGTTTTGCTGATGTGGAAGAGGTGAAACAAAAAACGGCAGAAGCACTAAAAGGTATCAAAATGGAGGAGTTCAAAACTGGAGCAGTGGAAAAAGCATCTCGATAGGTGTATTGCATCAAATAGAGAGTACTTTGAAGGTAACTAAAGTTTAAATATCTAAGAACAAATACACAATTTTTAATAAACCACTTCTGGCTTTTTGGGTTCCCCCCTCACAGAGGTTATGTTTTTTTTTTTGAGTTGGAGTCTCACTCTGTCACCCAGGCTAGAGTGCAGTGGCATGCTCACAACCACCGCAGCCTCAACCTGCTGGGCTCAGGTGACCTTTCCGCGTCAACCTTCCAAGTATCTGGAACCACAGTCACACACCACCACGCCCTGCTAATTTTGTTTTTGATTTATTGTAGAGATGAGGTACTACCAAGTTGCCCAGGTTTGGTCTTGAATCCATGGGCTCAGGCAGTCCTCTCACCTCAGCCTCCCAAAGTGCTGGGATTATAGGTATGAGCCATGGTGCCTGCCCAGTTATAATATTTTTAAAAGTGGGAATTTTATGGAATGTGAAGACCTATTGTTTGAGAGCATATTTCAAAAAACGTGCAGTATTTCTCTGTTTTTCATGCTACTGAGGTATCTTAGTATCAAGGTGCTTGACCCATGTCCAGGGATATGTAGATTCTGAAAGGAAATATTCTTACAGAGAAAACTTAGGAAACATTATAAATACAAATATAAATTAGCTGTCAATCAGATATTAAAATGAATTTTTAAGAAGAATTTATCTACTTTAAAAGAGAGTAAAGATGATTCTTCTACTAAATGATGTGAGAGTGTAATTGGTTGATGAGGGTATAAAGAAACAGTAATAAAAGGAAAATGCATTTAATTTTGACTTGTCACTTCCAGCTTTATAAATTGGTTTATTCCAAATGAAGACTCACAGTTTTCAAAATTAAATTATCTTATTTTTTAATGTATTTAATTTTTTCTTCTCCAACCAATTTATGTGGCTCTTTAAATATACCAGTCAGTGGGCAAAAGCGTAACGTATGTGTCTCCTGTATATGTTTTAACATTAAAAGTGCAGCATCATATTTGATGAAGTTGCATCACGTTGCCATCAACTTGCAAACCTGGGGGAGCATTTGGCTCTAGGCGTGTCTTCCTCAGATGAACACATGTTTAGATGAAATTGGGCTGGGATGACCAAATTTTATTTCCACCATGGCCTTTTTTAACCACATGTAAAGCTAACCACATGTGAAGCTCCTTCTTTCTCTTTGAGAAAACCTTAACAAGCTTCTCCTCATCTTGGAGAGCCATTAGCTGTCTTCAGTCAATCCTGCCTCCAAGTGCAGGGACTCACCACGATCTTGTTCCTCACACGGATGTGCCCAGCTGGGTAATGGGAAAGCTCAACTAGGTGCATTTTGGGATGTGAGAGTATCATGCCCTGACATGAAATGCATTGAGAAGATTGCTTTGTAGGTGCCTTGAAGGGAAAGCGCAGTGAGAAAAGCATTTATCTAGGGAAGGTAGGAGAGTAGGATGTGATGGTTCTCAGAGTGGTGTCTTCAAACCAGCAGCAATAGCAGTGGCACCTGAAAACTAGTTAGAAATGCAAATGACCAGGTGCCACACCAGACCTGTTGCATCACAAGACCTGTTGCATCACTGTCCTTCAGGCAATTTTTAAGAATCAAAAGTTGATGGAGTCATTCGCTAGAATACCAGCAATGCCTCTTTCTGCCTGTGTGATTGCCAGCAAATTTCCTCCCTTCTCTGAGTCTGAGGTTCTTTATATGTAAATGGTGATAATTAAACTTCCATTGACAGGCGCTATCAAATATGCTGTATATTATGCCAATACATTTATAGGAAATTATGCCTTATATAGAAAGTCGGATGTGAGAATGAAGACCTTCCTGCCTCTGTGTCGATGAAAGCATCCATCTAATAGCTGTCAGGTATCGAGGAGAGGGTGACAAACCCCATAAGTAGACTCAACAAGGGAAATAATTCAAAACAACTCCACTCCTGTGCTTCTTCACTGACTCAGAATATAAAATTAGAAGAGAAAAAGGTGTGAAGCAATGTTTTTGTGTTACTGTGTGAATCCAGTCCTGGTGAGAGGGGACTTCAAATTATGTGACCCCTGCAGTTGACAAGAGAGTCTCCTGGTGCCTGCCTCAGGCTGGAAAAAGTTGCAACAGCCTTTTGCTGCTGTGTTGAGCTGGGTTTGCACACTCCCAGAGTTTACTGAAATGAGGACTGGATAAGGGTTTTATCATGCCGTGTGGGAAAGAGAGAGCTGAGAGCGGGTTGCCAATAGATCTCTCTAGAAGTTCTGCCTGGGGGACATAGGGACACAGCACCAGGAAGGTGGAGGTGGACACTGGCTTCCCAGGGAGAAGTTGCACACAGTCTCCCAGAAGAGACACTCGCCTACCAGATCAGAGGAACAGAAGGAGAGAAGTCCCAGCAAAACTGGTTTTCAAAAGAATGCTCTAACGTGTTCATGGGAGAAAGAATCTGTTCCAAACATCTGCCAGACAGAGAGTGAGAAACCACCTTGGAGCAGTACAGTGAAAATGATTTCTGTCTTTTATCACTCTTGCTTCTCCAGCTCCAACATTGGAGGAGTCACAGCTCACTAAAAGTTGGGGGTGGGAGAAGGGAGGACTGGATAAGAAATAGAAAAGCTGAATACAGCCTCTTTTCTACCCTAAGTCAAGCTGTAGTTGCGAAGGAGACTGTGGTGTTAAGTCAAGTTTGCACTTTTGATTAATATTTTTCCCAACATTCTAGCTTCTGAATTGGGACTCTTTGTGACTTAAATGACTCTAACATTGTCTAGCACCTAAAAGTGAATAAAATAGCTTTGGAGAGTTTTTCTTTAGGACAAATAAAAATTATTCTTCCTATAGCTCTTAAAGGGCCAAAATTAACCAAGGAGACAAATTAGAGTTGATTGTGGCACAAGTTAATCTTGTTTGATACACATAAGTGTGTGTAACCACACACACACACACACACACACACACACACACACGTCTGATGCTAAAGATAATAATGGCATCTATTATTAGGAAAAATAACATTTTGACTTTTTTTCTGCATACTTAAACTACAGTATAGTGTTAACATAACTTTAAATTTTTTTTTTTTATTTTAAAGATGTGGGGTAGTAAGGTTTTACTGTCAGATTTTCTGGGGTTAAGTATAAAGTCAAGTTTACCAAAATGCAATATTTTATTGAACACTAACGTGAACCACCACAGGTTTCTGGCAGCAACAGTGTTTTCATAGATTCATAGAATGAGAGGGCTATCAAGTAGCTGAGAGATCTTCAGGTGACAAAATAATGAACTTAGAGGTTCTCAAGCCTGGGAGATACCTGGATGGCAGGACATCTGCACTTCACAGGGCACCTTCACATGGCATATTTTGGGAGCTGTGCCCTCGGCCTTCTGAGGGTATAGTCATCCCTGTGAATGGTCCTCAAGGCTTTGCCCAACTGAAAGTTCAAATCCTCTCCAAGTGGGTGATGCACTATGGTTAATTATAAAACAGTGAACTCTGCTTCTTGTTGGAAACTATTCTGCTTATGAACAACTAAGATCACTAAAACATTTTTACTTACACTATCGCAAGATTGGAGATTCTTGTTGCATGTCTAAGATACAATCTTCAAGGCCTCAAAGGGGAAATCTGTCCTCTGTCTTTATGGCAGCCTTTCATTACTTTGGGAAAGCAAATGGGTTCCTCTTGAGCCTAGTTTTTCTAACACTTTTCCATCTGAATTATTTATTTCGTCCTTCCTATTCTGATCTAAACATGTTCTAGTTTATACTACAACTGAATGATCCTTCTTAGAGTGAAGTCAATGCTCCAAAAACCCAATTACTATTTCTTTGTCTCAGATAAGAAATAAAGAGACCCAATGAAAGCGTTGACATATCTAAAGCTAATTTTTTTTCCAACTTTGTTTGTCACAATAAGAGCAGACATGGTAACCTTCCTGAAATCTAGCTCTGGGTTTTTATTCACCTTTCCATCATCACTGCAAGATGCAAAGCACAGCCTCCAACATCTCTCTGTTCCTTTGGTTGAGAGGAATTCGTTTCCCAAAGGTAGACCTTTATGCTTCCTTCTGTGTTTGGCATGGTTTCTAATGAGCACACACCTGACCCAACTGGATCCTAGCATAAGCCAAGCATCCAATGGGCAACTTTTCCTTAAAAGACTCACAGTGGGGGCCAGTTAGCACTGATTGTCAGTGGCTGGTGTGGGCTGATGGGTCAAGGTGTATTCCAGCTATGTGGAAAATGACATGCGTCCAAGGAAGCATCATACCATGAATTCAGTCACTCGGTAATAAAAGTGATCATCCCTCAACCTTATGGGATGCCAGGAATTTTCAAATGCATTCTTCCCTTTTAATATTTTAATTCCATCATAAATAGATATATGAGGATAAGCAGAGAAATATCTATTGATTTGTTGAGCATTTACAGGCTGGCTACTATGTGTCAGGTGCCATAATGCAAATTTACATGTCATACTCACAGTCATACCCAGAGGTCAGTAGTATCACTTTTATTTTACAAAGGATAAACCGAGGCTTACAGAGAATAGGTGACTTGTCAGGGTCACCAAACTGATCATGGGTACAGTCATGCATCCAGCTCAGCCTCAATTTGACTTCAAGTCCAGGCCCTTCCACTATACACTGCTGTTTTAGTTATCTCTTGTGGCATAGCAATGCGATTCAAGATTAGAAGCTTAAAATAACACATGCTGATTATCATTTTACAGTTTCTAAGGGTTAGGTATCCAGGAGTGAATCAAGAGGTCTTGGTTCAGAGTCTCCCATGAGGCTGCATTCAAACTGTGGGCCAGGGAAACATCATCTTAGGGCTTGACTGGGGGGGGGCGGAGAATCCTTTTCTAAGTGCATTTGTGTGGTCCCTAGCAGGTCTCCCTTCCTTACTGCCTGTTGTCTGGAGGTCTTCACACAGGCCTTTCCACAGGCTGCCAGAGTGCCCTTATAGCATAGCAGCTGGCTCTGCTGAGCGCATGTGATGAGAGGAAGAGAAAGAGAGAGGGAGCACGAGAAAAAGAGCCTGCAGATGAAAGTCGTAGTCTTTTATAAGGTGTTCTCAAAAGGGACATCCAGTCACCTCGGTTGTATGCTATTAGTCAGACAGCAGGCAGGGGACAACACAACCTTGAGAATCCCAAGACAGGACACAGCCTCCATCTTGGAGGCTGATTGCACAAAGGCAGCAAAACCTAGAGAAACAGACCTTGCATTTCAAGATGTACTAAAAATAGACGATTCCTGTGTCTGTGCTCTCATCAAATTGGCCATTCTCAGGCTGATTTTATTTTTACTGTTGCAAAAAATAAAGCCATGAAGAGCAATCACCAAATGATTGTTTTAATTTGGTAAACGATGCCTATACTATCCACATGGCAACTTAATGATGTAAGAGGTTTGACTAAACAGAAAGATAAGCTGTGAGAAAGAGAACAGCAGAGTGGGGAGAAGTTTGGGCCAGGTAACTGGGGTTTAGACCACCCTGCTGTAATCACCTAGCTCACCTGTGCAGTATTGACTCCAACTGGGACCCATGGTTTCTACTTTTGTGTTCCTACAGCCCACCTGTTCTGTGTTTAGCAATGCTTTCGTCTGTGCTTAGTCTGTGTAGCAGTTTGTTCTTCTCTGTGAGCTCCTCTCCACCAAGTCAAGAACAAGGCACCCTCAGCTTTTCATTCTTGTATAACTTGCATCAGGTGAATAGGGCGCTCTGGCATAGAATATAACCTTAGTGTGATGCTGCACCAAAAGAAACACCAGAAGCCAGAAGTGTGGGCAAATGAAACAGCTAAGGTAGTCCTAAACATCAAAGCAGATTCCCTTCAGGGGGAAAATACTTTGAAAATATGAGCGTGTGCAAGAGAAGCCTATCTCAGCAATTTCCTTCTAATATATCAGCTCAGGATCCCTAGTCTTTTCCATGCCCCCTAATCTACTGTAATGCCATCAACTTTGCTTTCTAACACCTGTCAGTCTTTGGCATTTCTAGCTCTGCCTCAGTAATTTCCAAAACCAACACCAAAAAGACCCAAGGGCCCCATAGAAAGTAGACAGAGACTGTGCATATTGTTTTTTGTTTGTCAACAAAAATCCTTTCCACAATATTTCACAAATATTTACAATTTTCCATTGTGCAAGTACTTCACCAAGAAGTCTTACAAGGCAGCGACCATTGTCTCCATTCTACAGATTAGGCAGCTGGGGGTGACATTAGGCGATCAAGGCCATGCATCTGAAACCCTATGACTGGGACAGAAGCCCCAGTCTTAGGGAGGTGGGACATGCACGTGTGTGTAGACATCACTATAGTCCACGAGGCAGGTATCATTGGGGTTGAGAGAAGGACAGATCCAGAAGTCTGGAGGAAGAAGTTCACAGCCAGTGTGATGGGTCCAGGATGGCCCTTTCACGGGCATCATTTGACTGTCACGTTGAAGGAGCCCTAGGAGTTGGTGACAGAAAGGTCTTAGGGCAGAGGTAGGGATGGGAGTGAGAGTGAGAGAAGAAAGAAGGGCTGAGAAGAGATGGTATTGTTAATATTTGAAGTATTTAAAAAAATATTTTCATTTTTCTTTTACTAAATTTCAATTCTTTTTAATTATTGCAAATCCCTCTCAGTCTATGGAACTGGAGTTGAAGGGCTGAATTTGCAATATGTATGTGATTCGTGACTTTGTCTGTGTTTTCATAGCATTTTGGGGGGAAATTGGGGAAGGCACTGTCAAGGGTTATCAGCCACATACAGTTTTAGGATGGAAGCTTGGCATTCTATGCATTTCATGAAATCAAAGGGACCTTGAGAACTGTTTGGGCTAAGCCTTGCTGTTTGGAACATAGCTTCTGTTATACAAATACACAGGACTGAACACAGTGATAAATGGAAACAATAGGGTAACGGTTCATTCTCTGCTGATCCATATCCAAGTAGGCTATAAAAATGGTAATGTATGTATTCATAATTAACATGCTAACCATAAATCATCCTGGAACTAAATTATTAACACAATGAAATGTGCATATCTCTATTAAGGGATGAAAACTTATTTGTGGAAAAAGTTAGGAATGTTAAAATTAGAACTACTGAGGCAAACTCACTGTGGCCCACCCTGACTCTCACTAAAAGGTGAAACAAGGTGGGCATGTGGTAAGAGGAGCCACTCCCACAGAAGAGTCTCCAGGGGATGTGGAAGCTCCCGTTGGGTGCAGGTCATGCTGTGGGCTAGAGCCATTGACCATGTATAGCAGGCAGAATGTAATAATGTGATTCTGTGGCTATCAGGTCATACCCACAGGCTTGTATTTTATCCACAGAGTTACAACAAAGATTCCGGGTTACCTTGGTCTACTCACTCACCCACTGGCAGGTTTTTCTTTTAGAATCACTGAATGATGGATTGGCTAGGAGCAGTGTGTCTCAGCCCTTCTTTGTCAGATATGAGGTTACACAGTCAGTAAAGGATAGTGTTATCCTCACGTTAGCTGGACCCTAGACAGGTAGGTTGCTTACTCTGTTTTACAGCGCTAGTAAGTTGGTGGGGTCAGGGTTGAATGTTCTGTCCAGGACTGAATATATATATGTGTGTGTGTGTGTGTGTGTGTGTGAAGGACTATAAGGGACTAGAATCTGAAATATACAAAATTATAAAGGACTGAAATTTGGATTTTCAAGAGGACAGGAAGCTGGACCCTAGCTCCTCCCAGGACATCTTCCTGATTGATGAGTTAGTTCACAGCTTTAGCTGCAGTGAGCAGGAAGGGAGACAGTAGCCCGGGGACTTCCAGTAGTTAAAGGACTCCACTTGGGTAAATTCAAAGGCCCAAGAGCCTCTTTCTGACCTGGACTCAGTTGGGGCGGGCCCACCACTTACCAAGAGCTGTGGTCAAAATGTCTTGTCCGATTTGGGGGCAGATGGTAGACCCTCAACAGCCAAGCCCCTAGCAGACTAAAATCTAAAATTTTACTGAGCATATATTGGCCTTTTCTGTAATTGGCACTCTCCTGTTCATTATGTCTGTTAATCCTCTTGTTAGCAGGAGCCTAGACAGGTAGGTTGTTTAATGTTTTACATCGCTAGTAAGTTGGTGGGGTAAGGGTTGAATTCAAGTGTTATGAAGTTAAAGCTCATGCTTTCTTGTGCAAACGCATTCAAGCATAGTGCACACATACACACAATAGGCAACGGAAGATTATGCCGTCTTTTTAAAAATATCAGTCATTGTATTACACTTTTTCAGCTGTTCACTCTTTCTTACCCCTCACTGGATTATGATCATCTCCTTTTAAGCTTCTGTTACATGTGATCCAAAGATCGAGCAGGGATTTCCTTGGGCAGCTTTAAGCTAAGAAGAAAACGTTTGAGCTTAAAGTCTGCATTTTAAATTTCTCTTCTCTCACCTTCTGAAAATACCCCCAATAAGACCAGGTGATTACGATGTAAGTATCCAGCAAAAAGAAGAAGCGTCCTCAGAGATGAGGAAAGAGTCAGTATTGGAAAAATAATAATCACTAAAAACACTGAGCATTCAGTGTGCACCAGACACATCTCATGCACGATTACGAGTCCTTGCAGGGCTCTTCAAGTAGGCATTATCACGCTTATTTTCCAGTGAAGAAATTGACAGTCAGAGAGTCTCAATGACCTAGCCAAGGTCACACAACTAGGAAGTGGACACACTGGATTCATCTCCCGAGTTCTTTTGCCTTTTTCTGTCCTGCTGTTCTCTTTCCTTATTGAGAAAACCAACTCTTTAATGACTCTGAGTGAAATGTGAAACTGTAGGGGAGGCTAGGATGTATCCCAGACGAATTAAACCAGAAGCTTTAGATGTGGCCTGCACATCTGCATTGTTAATGGTAATTTTAATACGTAGCCATGTTTGTAGATCGGCTAAGGGGATACCTTGAAAGAAATGACTTAAAGTCAGAACACTGTGACCCAAGCATTTGGACAGCAGAGTTCTGAGTGGCAGATAAGTTGTGACTATAAATTTTTCATGTTAATTGGAGATAATTTTATACCACCAAAAAATTTTAAAGCAAAGAGAATTTTTTTCGATCCAATTCAGATCTTTGTCTCACAGTAAAAATAAGCCTCAAAGAAGCCACAGGACTCGCCTGGAGGTGAGAAAGTGCCATGAAGGCCTGATGCAGGGCAGGATCTGGTGTTCGAACAGAAACCCCTCACCTCTTGGGCTAGCTATGCTATGTATATTCCGCAATGAATACATGAACACTGTGTGATCGACTCAGTGCTCTGTCTTAAATCTAATTTGTTTTATTTTTTCAGTATAAAATTAATTTGGAGGAGAAAAAAAGAGAATATTTTCTTAAGAACAAGGTTGTTCTGGCTCTAGCTTCAAGTACAGCCACCATGATGAGCTGGCCATAGGTTGACTCAGTAATTCAGACGTTGGGAGTCTGCCTTAATCTACCCCTTTTTCCCAAGAACTCTCCATTTGAGTCAAATCCATCTGTTTTATGGTCATGATCACAGGGTAGTCTTTCTTATTTTCAATTATCACACTCCTATCTAATCTACCCAAAGTTTCTCTCAAATATTTTCCCACAACTCGGCAATGGAAATGGCTGGAAAGACTGGGAACCTGTCCCTCCCTGTTTAAGGTTCCTGCTTCCTCCAGCAAGAAATCTGTCTCCCTTCTAAGCTTCCAGGATCACCTTGAAACTAGACCTTTAAATGTGAGAATGCAGTTCCAGACCCTGAGGTCTGAGACTTACAGATAGCTTAGAAGTAAATGTCCACATCATTTTAGCAAGATAAGGAAGGGTTAATTTTGGTTATTAATTTTATGGTTACTAGATAAACTGCAACTGATGCTTGGAAAAAAAGGAAAGTAGATCACATTCTTTATTGTGCACACACAGTGTGCGTGTACCAATATCACAAAGCCCAAATGCAGACCAGCTGCCAATTTGTTGCCAGATGCCAACTAGAAATAAGTTTATGCATATATATAGGTACAGATATAATCAAATATATGAATATATGAGTGCATGCGTATATATGTATGCATGTATATTTAGTAATACCAGATGTTCCCTTATCAACAGATGTTGAACTCCAGTGTATCTGATTTTATTTAGCTGAAACTATAGAATAAAATATAAAGACATACTGCATAGCTAAGAAAAGTCATTTTGCAAGTGGCTGACATAATGACTACCTAAATAGCTGGGGGATGTCACATATATAAAGGTTAATGCATGTGTGGATCAAGATCATTAGCTTACTGGATATGGTGATATTTGTCCTTCTTACATGTTTAGTACTAGTATTGTATTGCAGATATTTCTGAACAAGTATCCTCTAGTGGCACATCTTCTAGAAGAGTTAGAAAATACTCATTTCGCCTAAGCTCTCTCGCCATGAGTCCTTGGTACAAAGAGGGTGATTCAGATTTGGTTTCAGGTTCCCTGGGTTGGCATGTAACACTACTCATTAGAGGTGGTGATTCTTTTTCTATTTGTAACCAATTTTATTATACCCTCCTCCAAATGTGATGTCCACTCTCTCCCTTCCTTCCTGCGTCCGTTAAGGCATCTTTATTTATACCTAGGAGGAGCGCGGGCTGGCTGCAAGGGAGAGCTGGCCCCACAGCCTTCACTGAGTGAATGACGTGGTACAGACCTCCTGTGCTCAGTGCGGCCAGGACCACAACCTCAGTCCTTCAGAAAACTGCAGTCTGGTCTCTTCACCCTAGTCTTCCACAGTCAGCTGCCTCAGATGTGATGGCTCTATGTGGAGCAGCCAAATGGCCCTCTTCTTTGCCTCCAGAACTTGTTTCCTTGGCTTTCATGAGATTCCCGGCCGTTGCTGATGATATCAGCTCTGCACTGACCCTGCTGCCTTCTCATGACTTAAACCACCTTCTGCGGCTGCCTGGTGTGCTTCTGAAACTTGATGTTTCTTGTAAAGTTTGGGAACTTCTCGTTCCTTTTTTCTTCCTTTCCTCTTTTTGGCATAATGATTTCAGATAGAAATTTTTCCAAAACGCATGAGGGAATTAAAAGCGAAAGCAAAATGTCCATAGTTTGATCATTTTAACAAGATAAGGAAGGGTTAATTGTGGTTATTAATTTTATGGCTATTAAATAAACTGCAACTGAGGCTTGGGAAAAAAGGGAAAGTAGAACACATACTTTATCGTGCACACACAGTATGCTTATACAAATATCACAAAGCCCAAGTGCAGACCAGCTGCCAATTTGTTGCCAGATGCCAACTAGAAATAGCTTCTGAATAGTCAGAAGCTTAAATGGAAAAAATGTGCCAGTTACTTCAAACTGGAACCAGTTCAGGTTTGGTAAACACAGCTGAAGTTAATGGTAGCTAAACATCGGCATTTACTTAGGGTTTGGTGACACTAGGAAATGTCTGGAGCCACTTCGGCCTCCACCCTGCTTTCACTGATCAGCACTCTGAGTGATTCTAACCTGAGAAGAAGTCAGGAGTCTCTGCTTTGGAGACATTATGGTCAAAGGCACGTACATACTTTGATGTCAGAAAACATGGTTTGCATTCCATGTCTGTAACTTAGTAACTGTGCTTTAGGCACAAGGAAATTCTTCAGTGCTAGTCACATTCAGTTTTCCCATTTTTAATACGGGCATAATAAACCTACACACGCAAATACCATAATTTCCAGTGGTTCCACACTTTAGAATTTTTACAAATCACAAGTTCAGGTCGAGCCCTATTGCAGTCACATGACCATGCGGGGCTGCCATTGACAGGGATTACAAAACCCCGGGTGGATCTATTGTGCAGCAGTCTGGGAACCATAGGGTTGCTGTGCGACTCCAAGAGTCCCCTGGAAACATGCAGCATCCAACCAGCGGTCCATCTGGACTATTCTTGCTGTGGCCAGGTGCTGCCCCAGCCACAAGTGTTCCCGCTGGTGGCCGTTTTCACTTTTAAATTCTTCAGTCATGTCAGTTGATAATAAACTTGGAAAGATGAAAATATTCCCCAAAATGTTCTCATCATCACATTTAATATTATAACTACCTTTGTTTTTCCTGAATAATTTCACAGTAATATTGAATTTTAATCAAAATACCCTAGATATTTACACTTTTCAGTGATTCTCAAATAAAAAATTGAGGAGAGCAAGAAAAAAAAATGAGAGCAATGTGGGATTAGCTCATCAGATATTAAAAGCTGGTCCCCAGCTGTCATGGTTGAAACAGCTTATCTCCCAGTTCTCCTTCCGGCCACTGGCTCCAGGGTGACTGTGCTGTGCCCCATGTGGCAGATGACTCTCTTCCTCTCTTGGAGCTTGTGTGAGTCCCAGGTAGAGTTTACTATTCCATGTGGTGATTTTCTCCCTAAATACATTTGTTGGATCGTGAGTGTCTTCGTTATGTGTATATTCTAGAGATTTAGTGAGACTTGGAAGGGAGTGACACTCAAATATATATTTTTTTTTTTTGGAATGGCTCGATAAAAGAAGGTAGAGAGAAAAAAGAAGAGGAAGACTGGCTGTCTAAGTGTCCTGGTTAGGACTCTGTGCCCACGTCAGTAAGCCTTTTCAGGGGTTAGCCTCTAAGCAGAGCTCTTGCTCTGAGGAAGAGTAGCTGTGTTAGCCTCAAGGGTCTATGCATCTGCATCATGGTAGTGTTTTCTATGGCTGATCTATTCATTCAACAAGTCTTCATGTGTTGAACTTTCTACACAGGTGTTTTAATTTCGCATTGACTGAGAATTGCAGAGACAAAAGATGTCGAACTTTCTTTGTCCATGTGCAGGTGGACTAAGACTCAGACAAGGGCCCCAGCCCTCGCCACACCATGACCAGTGTTCAGGTGGAGAGAGGGTGACTGATTCAGCCTGGGGCATGGGGTGACCAGTGAAGTCTTTAGTCTACAGATGTGGAAGTCTGTGGCACCAGCAAATCCTTGAGAGTCACAGAAAATAGAAGGTAGGGCGTTCCTGCGGTCTGAAAGAGTTCAGAGCAGGTGGAGGTAAGCAAGTGGAGGGACCTGACAGGGTCCTGCATGCCTTTTGATGTTCTGTGAGGGAACTCAGTCTCTAGACTGAGAATAGTGTGATATTTTTAACGCATTTTAACCAGAGTGATGATCAAATAAGAATTTTTGGAATGCTTTGTTTGAAAATAATTTGAGGGTAACTTAGAGGTTCTAAAAATAGTACAGATTCCCTGAATACTCCTCACTGAGCTTCCCGAGATGACAACATCAAAAAAAATTAATGGCCATCATTTGGAAATTGGTATTGGTACAGTACTATTAAGTGAACTGCAGACTTTTTTAGTTTTGCCAGCTTTTATAGGTGTTTTTTCCCCAGGGGAAGTGAATTGTACAGATCTCTGACATTTTGTCACACACAAACATCTATGCATGAACCGTACAGAACCGTCCCTTGCCCTCATCCTGCCACTTTGCAATCACAGCCTCAAGACAGCACAAGGGACTCCTGACAACCACAGACCTGTTCATCAGGAATACGTTTTCATTTTGAGAACATTATTTAAATAGACTCGTACTGTCTATAGCCTTTTGAGTTGGCTTTGTCACCAAGCAAAGCGCCCTGGAGAGCCACCCAAGTTGTCCTGTACATCAGTGCTTTGTTCCTTTTTATTGCTGAACAGTGTTCCATTGCACAGATGTGCCACAGTTTATTCATCCTTCTGGTGAGGAACAAATGACAATTATTTTCTTCCCCAGTTTTGGTGATTATGACTACAACTGCTATAAGCTTTAATCTGCAGGGTATTTTCATTAACATTACATTTTATTTCTCTAGGTAATATACACAGGAGTGGGGTTGCTAGATCATATAGTAAATTCATACTTAACTGTATAAAAAGCTGCCACACTGTTTTCCAATGTGGCTATGGCATTTTGCATTTCCACAAGCAATACACAAAAATCAAATTGTTCTATATCCTCGCCAGCACTTGGTGTTATTAGTGTTTTTTTTTTAATTTTTATTTTTCACCACTCTGATAAGTATGTAATGGTATCCCTTCGTAGTTTTAATTTGCATTTCCCTAGTGGGCAATAATGTTGTGTGTCTTTTCAAGTGCTTACTTGCCGTGTGCATCTCCTTTGGAATTGTATCTGTTTAAGTCTTTTGCTTTTTTTGTAATTGAATTTTTGTTCCTTTCTGTTTAATTTTGAGAGTTCTTTATGTATTCTGAATTCATGTCTTTTGATGGATCTGTGATTTGCAAATATTTTCTTCAAGTCTGTCAACTTGTCTTTTCATCTGCAAGAGAACAGTCTCTTGCAGAGCAAAACATTTTTAATTTTTATGAAGTCCAACTGATCAATGGTAGCTTGTGTCTCAGATGCTGTGTACAAGAACTAATCCTTGACCACAAATATTTCTCCTAAGTTTTCTTCTAAAAGTTTTATAGTTTTACATGTAAATCTACAATACTTTATCAGTTAATTTTTGTGAAAGTGATGTGGAGATGTTAATTTCAGAATGATCTCTCTGGTGTGAAAGGTGGATCAGAAGGGGCTGGGCACACAGGTCAGGGACCAGTAAGTGTGAGACAAAGGATGAGGACTTTGGTGACTGAGATGATCATGCAGTCAGTGGGCACTCAACAGCAGGCTGACCATGGGCAAAATGGCACGCATGCATGCATATGTGTGCATGCATGCACATCTGCATGTACATATATGTATGTATGTGTGTGTATATCATGGGGGCATATTTATAATCGTGTGCAGAAACCTCCTTCACCCCAACTTCTGAGATTGTTTTAAAAAGGAAATATTTCAATATTTGGTAAATTTAACTTGAATTGACACATATTTGTTTAAAACAGACAAATTATTAATTAGTTTGAATGCATGTACACATAACAATTTAGAAATTTTATTTTAAAATATAGCTATTTACAAATTATTGTTAAATCCAGTTATCCAGTAATATGTTTTCTGAAAGCAAAACGTTGTTTATGTCTGGTCTAGGTCAGTCTGCATTGAACATGACATTAATTACATGCAGTGGTGCTTCTGGCTTCTTGCCTTGGGCATTTAAAAAAATGGAGCCTTTCGATCTAAGAAATTAGGCTTTGAATCTTGTGTCACAGAAGAATATGGAGCAACTTTCAAATGATCCAGTGAAACACTGCAGACTCCACTATGGATCGACAAATTCCAGGGAAGACAAAATTAAAGCCATCAGGCCAAAGCAAAGATCCAGTCCCCGACTTTAAAGTGCACATGTTGGACAATGAATCGCTGGCTGCCGCACCCGTGTGGCGTGTGGCATAGCTGTTTGCCTGCATTGATTTAAAGGCCTCTCTGTGTACACCCAGGACTGCTGTGCTGTGTTCCTGCAAACAATGGTGATATTTCAGTGCTTTTAATGTATGTGATTTAGTGCATGAGACAAAGCAGTTTAATATGCCGTGTAGGTCTTGATTTTTTAAAGTACAATGTTTTCTGCATGCACATCTTCGAAAATCTTCATTTTTTCTGAACTTACATTTAGTGTTAATAATATTCATTATTCTAAGGCAGGGATATTTCAAGTACTTTCTAAAAAAAAGTTCAGTTTAAGTATATATATATTTTGCAATAATATTACTGTCTTGTCTTTCCTAGCTTATGGAAATGGGGAAATGGGTTATAAGGCAAATACTGTAAATCAGTAATGGCTTTTATTGTCCCTTAGAATCGCAAGAATCCTCTTTTCCCAGTGTATCCTAAAATAAAGAAGATGCCTGGTTCTAAGCCCCATCATGTTTGCTTTTTTATTAATGGTGACTTAGCATACTGTAGGCACCATTTCTGGGTGCCTTGGGCATGATCTCAAGGCATTTCTTGGATATTTAGATTAATCAAGAGTTAATGAATAGGGAAATAAGAAAGTCAGGTGTGTGTGTGTGTGTGTGTGTGTGTGTGTGTGTGTGTAAGAGAGAGAGAAATAGAGAAAGCGAGAGAGAGAGAGAGAGAGAGAGATACACTGAGAGAAAGATAATCTCTTTTCCATACAAAATTTAATATTTCGCTCTTTAGTCTCAAGGGGAAGAAAATCACATTTTTCCCTTCATTATGCTTTTTCAGAAATTTTTCTCAAATACAGTTATAATTTTTTAAATTTAAGAGCTAATTTTCCATCATTTTTCTTGAAAAAACCTTTGGAGTAAGAAAGCTCTTACTAACTCCTACCTAAAAATCTTTCTCTCCCCAATTTACATTTCTTTCTTTTCTTACTTTCCCTCTCCTCTCTTCGTTGTTCCATCCTGAAGCAGAACAGCATATCTGATGAGTATTTTCTATAGGTTAGTTCATTGTCTTGTTAATGCAGCTGCCATTTGTATCTAGTATGGCTGAATCTTTATTTTATTCATTCATTTAGTCAACAAAGTATTATTGACTCCTATATTGTTCTCATTTCCAGGGAGACAACGATGAAAAGCCACACGGGAAACCCTTATGGAACTGCAGACGTGTTAAGAGATCAGATAGGTAAACAAACCAGCAACAAACCGAGGCAGCTGCTGCACGTGTGTGCAGCTCTTCCCTTGTCAGGGAACTCCCAGCGACCAGGAACTACAGGTTTGGAAGAACCAGAATAATGTGAATCCGGAGTGGGGTAGCTCCACACTGCATACAGGCATGAGCACTGTCACTAACTGAGGCCGTGCCTCTGGACCACTGTCCTTGGCCGGACATCACAGCTCCTTGTCACTCCGCTGTTAGAATGGCTGACATTAACTGTACTTGCCCTGATATTTGGAGACTGAGGGTGATCGTCATATAGCATACACTCCACCTAAGCTCTTCTTCAGGTATTAGGGGCAAGAAGCTTCTAGCATGTCCACTCTTGGGGCAGTCATGCAGGTCAGGGTAAGTCCCTTTGCCATATCCATTATACAGCGAATGTCTGCATGACTGGCACATCATCACTTCTTCAGGCACACAGCTCCATTTTTAGGGCTCCAGAGCTCAAGAGTAAACTACTTAGGAAAAACAAATTCTTTCCTGTTTATCTTGTATGTATTCTCAGTGCCTGGCACATAATGATTACTTAATAAACAATTGCTGTTAAATAATCCAAGTAATGGTTGGATTTAATAAGTGGTATGCTGGTAGATGATTAATAACTGGCTCTCAAAAGAAAAGAAGACCCGATTTATAGCATTTGCCAATTTCTGTGGTGTAAATACTCCCACTGTGGCTGATTTCAAGCTTCCAATATGACGTCACCTGGCACACAGAGTTTCTAAAAATTTAACAGTTGGCTCTCACCAACCCATGCAATCAGCCCCAGGAAACCACTGGACTTTTATCTATTGTCCAGGGTACCAAGATGGTACATCCCAAATGCTACCAATTTGGGGTATATTGGGAAAGCTTAAAGTAAATGCATGAAAGGTGAAATCTCACTGCTTGTTCTGTTAGATTGGATGCCCCTTGAGGGTAGAACTCAGATCTTATCCTTTGGTTCTCCGATAACTCAGCTTCCAGCCAGGCGTCCTGAACCTAAGCAGACAATTCTGGCTCCTTTCCCAGGATGGCTCCAGACAGCGAGTGGCCTTGTCAGGATGCAGCGTTCCTTCTGCCAGCCTCCCATGGCTGGTCCCCAGACCATCCCCAGTGTCTGTGCAGGGGAAAGGTGCAGCCCCAAGGCCATCACTCTGGGTGATGTCTGTCATGGTGGGGCTCAGTCCCATCTGGAACTCCTCCCTCTCCAGCTAAAACTGCTCTCCTTGGAGTCACCCCCAAATCACCACACTGCCTCAAAGCACAGCCTCTGGGGCGTGCGGTAGAAGGAAATTTGAAAAGACCGTCCTTCTGATTATTCCGAGGATACCTGTGTCTGTGACAGAGAGCAACATTGTTCTTGGCATAACACACCATGTGTTTCAATGCCTAGGATTTTATTAGAAATGTTCACTACATTTTTTTTTCCAGAAAAGTGCTTTATACAGTTGTGTGTGTTTGTGTTGTCTCCATGTATATGTGTTTCTAGCTATGTTTTTGTGTGGAGTGCATGCCTGTTTGTGGGTCTGCGTGTTTGTGTGGTATGTATTGATTCCATGTATCTGTGTGTTTGTGTGGATGTGTGCATGTTTGGTCTGTGTGTATATTTGTATGTTTGTGTGGGGTGTGTGTGCCTGTGTGTGGTATGTGCGAGTTGACTCTGTGTGTCTGCGTGCTGTCTCTGTGCATGTGTTTGGTGTATGTGTCTTTCTGTGGTGTCTTTTTGTGTGTGGGGGGTGTGCTTGTGTGTCTTTTTATGTGTGTCTGTGTTTTTGTGGTGTGTGTGTCTGTACTACTCTATGTGTATCTGTGTTTGTGTGGGGTGTGTGCATGTTTTGTCTGTGTGTGGAGGATGTGTGTGTATTGATTCTGTGTGTCTGTGTGGGGTGTGTGCATGTTTTGTCCATGTGTTTGTGCGTAGTGTGTCTTGACTGGGTGTTATCTTTGTGTGTTGACTTGTGTGTCTGAGTGTATGTGTGGGATGTGTGCCTGTGTGTGCGGCCTCTGTGTGTTTTCTGAAAAGCCTACAATCAAATTACTTGGAAGCCTTTTCAAACTGACTTTCATCTCTGTCTCTTATAGAAACGTGCCATTTAAGTGCCTTTGAAGCCATTACTGGGTCTGTCATTTTGGAAGGAGGAGAGGACGAATCAGATAGAAAAAGCCACATGCACTTCCCAGTGGTGTTAATCTAATTTGCTGTCAACACTTGTCGGGATTCCTGTTTCTTAGTCCCCGTGGCAGACAGGACGCGGAAGAGGAGAAGGTGCCCACAGCGCCTGCTCTCAGGCCCACCTTTCTGTGGCCCAGATGGTCCAGACAGACGTCTGACATGACCCTTGGTCTAACACACGTAAGAGTCAGATGGGGGGCAGATTGGAACCTTGCAGCTGCTGCCCACACAAGCCAGTGATGACTCCTGCCCATTAGTGCCTGACAAAGTGACGATGCCAGGGAGAAAGCCCTAGAAGGTAATCCTTATGATAAAAGGGCGTTTCCACAGTGTAAAGTCCCCCCTGCAAAAACCCCGGACTCAAGTAAAGGAGGCAGCAAGGACGAGGAGGAAAAGGGACAGGGGAGAAGCTAGGAGTGGCCTTGGCTTGGTGGGACAGCACCAGTCAGGGACAGATGGCAGCGCGAAGCTTCCAGGAAAAGAGTGCAGGGCCCGGCTCTAACCCCAGCCGCAGTTTCTCTCCAGCTGTGAGAGGAGGGCCTCCCAGTTGCCAGCCCCACCATCTGCTGGTCCCGGTTCTCCTCTATGGGCTCTCCAGGGGGAGACAAAGTCACTACTGAAGATTTATGTCCTGCCTTGAAGCGCGGGCTGTCACTATAGAGTCACCTGCACTCTCTCTTCTGCAGACATGTGGGGGTAAAGACCCCGGGAACCACTCAAGCTGTGGCCTTTGATCTGTGACCCAAGACCAGCTCAGCTACCTAGAGGGCCCCGTGGTCATCAGGTCCCTGTCAGCTCCGGGAAGTGTGTGGACCTGGAAAGTCTCAACCTGAAAATTCAGGATCAGGTGATGATGGGACACGGCTCAAAGGGCCTTTTCTTCAGTCAATATCTAGGGACAAGCCCAGTTGTCTGGTCAGAAGGGGACGTGTAGGCTGGTAGGGATCAGAGCACCAACGGTCAGGGAGGGAAACATGCCCATTGAGGCCCCCTCCACCCAGGCCAGCAGAGAGTGATGGAGACCAAAGGCTAATCTGAAGGGTAGACTGCTTAGGAACGCCAATGGGAGATAGTGGGGGGACAGAAGGCATTCTGGTTCTAGATGACTTCCAAGGTTTGGTGACTCTTCACTCAAAAATAGAACTCGCAGAACCTGGCTGCCACAAGGCCCACAACGGGTGTCCCCACTGCTCCCTTGCCTCCTGCTTCCTGTCACTGTTCCTGACAGTGAGTGAACTTGTGTATTGGGGAGCCAGGCGCTGGGCACTGGCAGCAAGATGGAGGAGCTCTCATGGCCTGCCTGTGGTCTTGAATACACAGCAAGCAAGATGACAGCGGGTGTGGTTTGTGCTCTGGGGAAAGAAATCAGAACGACAACACAGAGTTAGATAACCCTAAGGAGGCCACACATTGAGATGAGATACTTCTGAGGGTCCGGAAGGCCGTGAAGGAGCTCCCACTGACAGCCTGGGGAGCACATTTCCAGGCCTCATGAAGGGTCCATGTCAGTGCCCCAAGATGAAAACACGATTGCCACTGGGGGACCCAGCAGGACTTGAAGGTAGGATGGGTGGGGAAGGTTTGCCCTTGAACTTGACCCAAGTTCTACCCTCATGCCAGACATGTCTAAAATGCTTCCCATGTTGTCTGCCTTTGTAAGGTGGCACTGTCTCTGGCTTCCTGTGTCCTGCAGGACTTCACCCTCACCAGATTGAGTAGCAATCTGGTGGCTGACGTCTGTCTGTCTATCTGATTAACAGACACCCATTCTCTGGCTAGCTTCTGTTTCTGGAAGGAAGCGATGTGGACACCTGCTCTACAAGGATCCTGCCTAGCCCATCTGCTGACTCTTGACCCCTATCCTCAGAACCAGGAGAGCGACATGCTCTCAGAAAGTTGTCCTCCTCCCAAACATTGCCACTCCTGTGCACATCTTAGACAAGTTCTACCTTTGAAGGGTAAGTGAAGAGAAATAAAGTAGTTCACTTCCTTGAGGAGTTGCCCCTGGTGTCTTTTCCCCACAAGGTATTGGGCAGGGTTAGTTTCTGAGTCCCTCACGGAGAGCAGATTCTGGACTCTGCCTAAGCGAAAGGAGAGAAGTCCACAGCCAGCAGTGTGACAGAAGAATGCGCCACTGTTGTGGAATCAGACAAGATGGCCTCAGGTGCCAACTCACGGGTCATGTGTTCCAACCTCAAACCAGACTCTCCATCCACCCTGACATCACACAAAGGGAAAGATACTTCCTGGGCCCAGGTCACTCACTCCCTCGAAGAGCCTTCTTGCTGTGAGGGAGCTTGTCAGCCCATCAGGAAGCCATTACTGTCTTCCCAGCCTGAACAGCCTGAGAATGCAGTTATCACTCACAAGTGCACTAGGCACCCAGCGTTTCATCCCTCAGGATCCCCTGCACCATCCCCACTGAAGTTTAGTTTTTGCTTTTTTTTTTTTTGAGTTGGAGTCTCACTCTGTCGCCCAGACTGGAGTGCAGTGGCCGCTCCTGGCTACCGCAGCCTCGACCTGCTGGGCTCCAGCGATCCTTCCGCCTCAACCTTCTGAGTAGCGGGAATTACAGGCATGCGCTACCACGCCTGGCTGATTTTTTGATTTATTGTAGAGATGAGGTCTCGCTGCCCAGGCGGGTCTCGAACCCACAGGCTCAGGCAATCCACTCACCTCAGCCTCCCAAAGGCGCGGGATTACAGGCTGAGCCACCGAGCCCGGCTAGTTTTTGCTTTTTTAAGACTATTTTCTAGAGAAGTTTTAGGTTCACAGTAAAACTGAGAATAAAAGCAAAGATTCCCTCATAAGCTTCCTCCACCCCTGGCCTCCCTCATTATCAACATTCCCCAACAGAAGGTACGGTAGTCACAACTGATGAACCTACATGTCATTATCACCCAAGTCTTTAGTTCACATTAAGTATCACTCGGTGTAGAGTCTATGTGTTTGGCTAAATGTATAATGACATGTACCCACTGTTAAAACAATATACTGAGTAGTTTCTCTGCCCTAAAAACCCTCTGTGCTCCACCTATCCATCCCTCTCTGACTCCAAGCCTTGGAGACCACTGAGCTTTCTTCCATCTACATGGCTTTGTCTTTTCTGAGTGTCACATAAAGGGAATCACGTTGTATATAGTCATGAGTATGTTTCTGAATCTGGCCCACGTAGACGGGACACTTGGTCACCGAATGGGTGATTGTGGGATACGCTGACAGCAACAGAAACCTTGACAGGGAACAAAGTCTCCGCACTGAGAGTAAGGAAGGACTCTGGCTGTGACTCTCAGCTTCCCAGAGGAGCCCTCTGGTCAGACCCAGGGCAGTCACCCACTACTTTCCAACACCTTGCCTCTCAGCATCTGTCTCAGGAGCTCAGTCACATCTGCCTCAAATCTGCCCTGCAGGCCTATCTCAACTCCTGATCATTTCTGGTTTTCTAAGGAGAGCCAGTGATGCCTCCTTCTCTTTCAATTCCACTAGCACAGCTTGGCCACGGGGAGCAGGGTGGCCTTCCACTCCAAAGTTGCAGCATGGCGCGCCACCAGGAATGGCTTTGGGTCGCTAGCCATGGAAAGCCTTGCATCCTGAACTGAGTGCCTGGCCCACTGGTGGCTTACTGCCAGGGCCTGCAGATTCTCGCTATATCTGTGAGGCCCTTCTCCTTCTCTGTGATGTGAGGTTGGAATCTCGACATACAAATCCCAGCATCTGAGAACATTATTAGAAATTTGTGTGCCCTGAATCTGTGCCCTCACCTGTCCTGCCCCAGAGGCAACAGTACTTAGGGTTTTGAGACCACATCTAATTCCTAATTCTACTTCCTGTAAAATTCTTATTAATTTCCATTGCTTCTCGGTGTACTGGTCCCTAGAACATTTTGGTAGTAATGTTATGACCACAAGTCAAAGTCTTTCTCTAATCACTTGACCCTGGTCTGGGAAGGCAGGGCTGGGCCAGCTGTCCTTAGAGTCAGCCTAGAGATGCATCCTGACCTCTGGGGACCTTATCTCCAAGGCAAAGCAGAACAACACAGCTGTGACTTGAGCCCAACCCTATCTGCCCTAAATTGCCTTCCTCTTTCCAGGAAAATATCCAGTTTCCTAAACATGTGTGTTTTAGTGGAGGCCAGGGTGACTGCTACTTCCCTAGAGAGCTTTCTAAATTACTCACCCTAATAAGCTCACAGAATGTTTGACTTTTGGGCTGAAATGTTCCACTTCAGACCATGGAATGGCTCAGAAAGCTGCAATGATAGTATCAGAAGGTGGCGATTTTCCCTTTGATCTTGAGGTAATGCCAGTTGTCTTCTGTCCTCCATGTCTTCTCCCCAGCTCACACTCCATAGCTGGGCAGTCAGAAGAGGGTTCTAGAAATCAGGATAGATCTAGAAAGAGGACATGATATGCTCTCCCAGCTGACCTGACACCGTAACTCAAAGACATGGCTTAACCTGGCCCAGGACACAGCTGCATCCACAGCCTGGGGGGAGATATATGTTCTGCCCATGTTTTCCACAAGTCTCCACAAAACAGGTTGACTGGGGGAGGGATCCATCCAGAAGGTGCGGTGTGGGCACCTCACTGTGGACTTCCTCTCACACCCTGTGGGTTTCTTTTTTCTTTTTCTTTTTCTTTCTTTGTTTTTTGAGTTGGAGTCTCACTCTGTTGCCCAGGTTGGAGTGCAGTGTGTCACTCATAGCCACTGCAGCCTTGACCTGCTGTGCTCAGGCAATCCTTCCACTCAGCCTTCCAAGAAGCTGGAACTACAGGTTTCCACCACCATACCCAGTTAATTTTTTGATTTATTGTAGAGATGAGGTCTTGCCAAGTTGCCCATGGCTGGTCTTGACCCCCTGAGCTTAGACAATCTTCTCACCTCTGCCTCTCAAAGTGCTATGATTATAAGCATGAGCCACCATGTGTGGCCTCTTAATGTTTTTTTAATGTAAAAAGTTGAATGATTTGTAATCACTGGAAGTAAAAACATTTATAATTTCTTATGTTTATATATATTATTTTTATTTTTTATTTTTGAATTAGAGTCTCACTCTGTCACCCAGGCTGGAGTGCAGTGGCATGCTCATGGCCACCACAGCCTTGACTTGTTGGTTTCTGGTGATACTTCCACCTCAGCCTTCCAAGCAGCCAGAACTACAAGTGCACTACTACATTCGGCTAATTTTTTTTATTTGTTGTAGAGATGAGGTCTCGCCAAGTTGCCCAGGCTGGTCTCAAACCTGCGGACTCAAGCAATCCACTCACTCAGCCTCTCAAAGTGCTGGGATTACAGGCTGAGCCACTAAGCCTGGCCACACTGTGGGTTTCTAACACAGGTGTTCCTTGTTTATGGCAGCTGCCCATTATAGGTGGACTCCTGAAAAATAGAATCCAATACAGTCCCCCATATTGTATCATATCATCAATGAAATGACTATCTTTTTATGTCTCAAGGGCTCTGTTTTCACCCATCGTACAACCTGAAGCTGGTACAAAATAAATGCCTTGAAGTCATACTTTAAAAATAGGCAGTGATGAGAAACAAGGGGCCCTCTCCTCACCAGGCAACCCAGCATTCTGCAGAATCTGATGGGAGGTCAGCCACCCTATCTGGAAATGTTTCTAAATCTCCCCTATCTTGGCCTGTAGTTGCCCAAAATACTCCCCTTAGATGTTCATAAGTGCTCTAGAGACCTTGTCCTACTGTCTTCCTTCCTGGACATGTAGATTCCCAGGGCTGGGCCAACCCATTAGGAAGGGTATCTTGATCTCATTGTTTTGCTCTGGTGACCAAAGAAGCTTAGGTCATAGCCCAGGGATGCTGAGAACCAGGGAAAGGAACATGGAAACAACAACCCACCTTCAACAGATCCTCTTGATGCTTCTGTCAGAATCCACCTTGAACCTGATCGTTTCCTTGCTACTGCAACCCCAGGTGTAGCCTTCACCATCCTCCACTCAAGATGGTTGCCAGAGGATGGATGCTCATCCCACCTGCCTGTCTAATCACTTGCCTTTTAGTTCCAACCACATGGATCTCCACTTGGAACCAACCTGGCTTGTTTCTAGCATGAAACCTTTGCCTAGCAACTCCCTTAACACAAACATCTTTCTCCAGGTCTTTCCCTTCTAGACCGTCTGCTGTCAGATCAAAGTCATATCCTCAGAGAGAACTTCTTTACCTTCAGATGTAGGCAAAGGGCTGCATTTATATTGATCTATTCATCATGGCACTTAGAAGTGGACCTTATGTTTTTAATGCATGTTTTACTTGATTCCATCGGTTGCCTATTAGAATGTGAGCCTTAGGGAGTCTTGTCTAGTTCACCACTGGATCACTAGTGCCTACAGCACAGCCAGGTACAGTGGTGAACAATTTCAGGGGTATGTGTGGGGTCCATGAGCAGAGCACGGGAGAAGAGCCTTCCATTCCAATTTTGCTGGAATCATCTTCATCCCCACAGAGTTCTCTAACATGGTGGGGACACTAAATAAACAGAGAGGACGTGTGGCAGTGGAGGACACGAAGCTCCTGGCAGGAAGCTCGAGTAAGCACCAGGTGATGTGGCCCAAGGGCTGGGCAGGGACAGGGCTACTGTGAACCTTGTGGGATAGGGGCACTTTGTCACTCTTCTAATGGGAAGCTAGAATCCACTAAAACATCTGCCCTGTGACGATCTTCTTCTTAAAGTCCAAGACTACATGTTTTTATATTCAGTCTTGGTCCTGGTTTCCAGAGCCTGCCTTTCTGTGTTAGCATTCTCAGATAGTCCTCATTCGCCATCATGATCCCTTCATCCCCGGCCATCTCCTCTACCATAAACTTACTGTTTGAGAATAAGATTCTCATCATAGGTTATACTGTTTCACAGGTGTCCTATCAGAGATCAAACCAAAATATTATTCAGAGATAGTGAGAACTCACACAGAAAGTTCAGCTTAAAAGCATTAAGTTGTCTTCTTGCACATAGTAGACATCCAAAAAAGTCCATCTTAAAAATGAATGAACTTCCTTATCACATCTTGTGTTTAATATGACCCCTTGTACCTACTTTAATGACATTTAGTTACCTTCTGCAAGGGGGTCATTTGGGATAAGTTTCAACAATAAGAAATGGGCAAACCAAAATTTACTGAACAAATATTTGTTAAGCCAATGATACTATAAAATATATTTGTAAGAGTGAAAAAACATGCAACTTACCGGAAAACCACAGGGAAATGCAAACAACTGGATTTTTTTTCCACTATGCCTTTTGGCAAGATATAGAAATGTCATATATAAAATATATCAGCATACACCATGAAAGCAGTTTGAAAGAGCTCTCTGAGGTCATTGCAAAATCAGTCCAAGCAATTTGACCTGTGATATCTGAAGGCTGGAGTGGTCCTCAAGCTCTTTCAGGCCATGTTTCTTGATGACTGTAAGAAGGAACAGTCGCCCTGAGGACTTATGTCCATTGCCAGAGGCAGTTGACTCAGTGATAACAGGCCGGGGTGTACTGTGTTCATCAAGACAATGCAGCCTAATTCTATTCCAGCACACCTGCGACATCATCCATACCTGAGTATTCAAGCTTGAACAGTCTAGTTTACTCCCATAATAATGACTCTGAAGACTGGCACAGAGTGGCCAGTTCACTAAAGATATTAGAATTGTGTTTTTGACAGCATAAGCCAGGTACATGCAACTAGTACACTACATCCAGTGAGAAGATGGGGACCTCTCGTCTGACCCCAGGTCACGTCAGAACACCATCCAGCTGGATGGGCTTTGGACATCATCTGGCCCCAGCTTCCCCACCTTCAGCATAGTTACCTGTTGCTGGGGATTCTGCTCTGACTCAATATCTGCAGCTAGGAGATGGGGCCTGAGTGTCTATTGTCTGACAACTTCTGTGGGTTCCCAGGGGAGCCTGATGCTGGATGCCACCCTGTTTTACAGCCCAGGCTACTGAATCTTGCTGAGGGAAGGGACTTACCACAGGTCACTCGGATGACTCCCAATTCCCTTCCTTCTCAGCCCTACACTTCTCTACCTCACTGTCATGGTGTCCATACGCCATAGCTTAGTCACAGAGTGTTGTCATTGAAAAACACTAAATCTCATATGAAGAAAACTCAGACCAATGTATTTATTAGTTGCAAATTTTTAGGAGGGATGTGCCTAATACATTTCCAGACTGGCATATGTGCATAAACCTACAACCCACCATGCCTCCAATTTGTCCTTGAAGTGATAGCTCAGAGTTCAAGAAAGCATTATTAAAAACAGCCTAAATGTGGAAATAGTGACTTCAAACAATAAAATTAATTTGAATAAAAAGCATAGTTGGGTTAAAAATGAGACAGCTTTACTATCTTATTTTTGGGAGAACTCAATTTTTTCTGATTTTAAATTATAAACATTTAAAAGTTCTTCTTCAAATGCCATGGGTGAGCACCCTTCCTTCTTATAGGAGTGGCCTTCAGCACAGTGGCATCTGTGGGGGACCCCCAGGTTATAGTCCCACGGCAGAACAAACCCTTCATGTCTCCTGTTCCTTCCCACCATACACTGTTCAGTCTACTCTCTCCATGGTGACTAGGGTGTCTCCTGAAAGATAACAGGTGATTGAGCACATATGGCTGCCCTCTGGCAGCAAGACCACAACCAGTATCACCCTTTAACCATCACCTGAACACCTGGTGCTTGCCCGCTTGAGTTCATGGCTCTCCAGAGACGGCACTATCAGGTCTCTTCACCTTGGCAAGTGCTATTCTCATGCTGTGGAATGACTTTCTCTGTTGGACAGACTCCATTCCTCTTTGGAAAGCTGCCTCCACTGTCCTCTTTGGAAAGCCATCCTCAAGTCCTTTGGCAAGATAGTGACTTTTGTCTCTGAATCCACAGCAAGGTATGCAGACATCTTTTCTCAGTCAGCTTGGGCCTCCCTAACAAAAACCATAGACTATGTGCTTAAGCAATAGAATTCTATTGCCTCATGGTCTTGGAGGCTGGGAGTCCAAGATTCAGGTGCTGTCAGGCTTGTTTCTGACGAAGCCTCACTCCTGGGCTTACCGATATCTGCCTTCTTGCTGTGTCCTCCTGTGGCCTTTCCTCATGCTCCTGGTATCTTTTCTTATAAGAATACCAGGCCTGTTGGATAAGAGCCCAATCTTATCTCATTTAACTTTAGTTACCTCCTCAAAGGCACTGTCTCCAAGATTGTCACATTGGAGTCAGGGCTTCAGTATGACACTCTGGTGGGAAACACAATCAGTCTATAACACTTCTCATCAGACAACACAGAGCACTGCTGGGGTGAGTATGTGTGTGTGTGTCAGTGCTTGTATATGTACATGTTTGTGTGTCTCCGTGTGTGTATGGGTTGTGTGTGTATGTGTGTGTGTCAATGTATGTTTCTGTTAGTGTGTGTGCTTAAGTGTATACACATGCATTTGCTTGATGTCTGTCTCCTCCTCTGGTGGTAGAGAACCTTCCCAGGGCAGGGAATATATCTCATTAGGCATATAGGACTTCAGTATTTGCACCCTGGTTTGGGGAGTGTTGGATGGGATGAGCAGACACACCTAGAGAGAGGATAAGGAAGGGGCAGCAATTAGCACCAATAACTAAGCCCTCACTGCGTCAGCCCCGGGGGAGCTGATTAAGTTCCAGGTGCCGGCTGCCGCCCAGCAGCCCAAGAGAGCCTAATCAGCTCTCTAAAAATGGAGAACTGTCTGCCTCTGTGTGTTGACTGTGATGTGGAATCCTCTGTGTCTGCTTTCTCTTTTTTTCCTCTTGCCCCAGTTAATGAAGAGATGGAAGTACAAATAAGTTCCTATGTTGGACTACAGAATCTTGTATATTCCATGAGGGAAATAATTTATGAATGGACAAGGAATGCAGTGAAGGCAACAAGAGGCAGAAATAACTGAATATACAAAAGTCATAGTACCTGCTACTGAATAGAAGCAGGAAGAGGGTGTATATCTTTTCATATTACCAGGAGCATGGCTCTTGTACTCAGTATGGAGCTTTGGGGAACTCCAAAGTCCACGTAACCTTGGGGAGTCACTCCTCTCTTTGATTCCCTTTTCTTCAGCCTTAAAGAAGAGGTAGGAAGAGCAACATGTCTCCTATCTTTCTGCAAAGGTTCTCCTGAGGATGGAGCAAGATAATAAGTAAGATACTACATGATATTGCCTTTGAGACTGGCTGACCCATTTTCCAAATGAATAATGATAATAATAATCAGAATGATAATAATAATAATAGTAACAACAATAGCTATTTTTATGTCCACTGATGTCTCAGACATAATGTGTCTATTTTCATTTGATCTTTACAGCAGCCCTGAGATCTAAGTGCTGATATTACCCTTCATTTACCTTTGTGAGGCTGAGGCTTAGTTAATTTTAAAAAATGGCTTAAGGTCATTCCTGAGGGAGTGGTGGAGGAAGGGCTTCAAATGGTGCTGGTTCTGGTTACATTGTCTGGTTGACTAATCTGAGGGTCACTGCTCTGGACAAGTGTCATGTGTCCCGTAGCAACCAGAGTTTTACTTGCTGCACGGCAGTCCAGGCACCCAACTGTGCTAGGGACGGCTGCCCTAAACCCTGTGCTTAGCCCTGCCTGATCACTATCCCATCCCCTTTATCTGACCCCCTTTCCCAAGACCCAGAAATAGTAGTCCCAACCACGGGTCCACTGCAGCCACCTGGGGCTGACTGGAAAGGCCAACTCTATTATAACTGTTCTAAGACTCCATTTTTCCTTTCTGCTGCCTCCACGGATCCTTCTGTCTCCTGGTATTTCAGCACAGGCTGATTCTGCATTTGAGGAGGTGACCTGACTCAGTGTCAAGCACAGTCCTACCCAGCTCACCTGTCTGGATTGCCTCACCTGCACACCTGCCTCACCTGTCCCATCGGCTTCACCTGCCCACCTCTCCACCCGCCTCACCCATCTCATCCACCTCACCTGCTTTTCTTGTCTCACACTGCCCCCCCATCCACCTACTTGCTTAAAGTCTGTTTCTTCCTCTTGTGGTGAAGAACCATCCCAGGGCAGGGAAAATATCTTATCTGCCTACCTGCCTCACCTTCTTGCCTCCTTCACTTGGCCACCTGTCTTACTTGCCTCGCCTGTCTTACCTGTCAATAGTAGCATTTCCATACCCCTCACCCTGGGAGAACTCTTCATAAGCAAGCTCTCTGGAGGGGGAAAACCCGTGTGCATGCCCTTTCAGTGCCCACACTCAGGGACATCAACCCTAGTGGGTTGGGGTTACAGTTCTCCCAAAGTGTCTGGGGGTGACCACGAGGGGCTTCAAGGGAGGACTGAGTGGAAGAGACTGGGCTGCTCTGATTATAAGAAGAAGGCAGATTCAGGATTTTGAGGACAGGAGACACACACACATGGTGAGATGAGCTCTGTGGACCCTAAGGACCCTTGACTTCCACCTGGGTAGCTAGGCAGCCCTTCTCAGGAGCTCACTCCAGCGGGGTGAGGATGAAGTCATTCATGTGTTCCAGATCCCAACACTGCCAAATGAGTAGAACTCAGGCCTTTGAACTGCATGTAGAATTTCTTACTAGCTCCTAGCTGGGCCTCTGCCTCTGTCCAAGGCTCTTTTCATCATCTCAGGCATCAAGAAATTTATAAGACCACTGTTGACAGAGCTGAACCAAAACCCACCACAGCTGAATGGTTTAACTCCATGCCATGCTCAGAGATCACCGACTCACTCTCATTTAATGATCTGCTTAATTTGAACTGAAATGGGAAAAAGAGAGCAACTCAGCCATTCCATTTTGATGGGATTTTATTGATGCAGCCCATGAGGAACAAAAAGATGACTTTGTTTCCTCACATTCTGACCACACCAATATCAAACACTATATACTAAAAGAATATCCACTATTCACCTAGGAATGTGCTAAATGCTCAGAGGGAGAGACAAGGGTAGGCATCACTCCAATCTCTCCTCTGTCACCACGTGGGCTCCTCCTGGTGCATCTGGTCTTCACATAGCATTCCTCTCTCTGTGTGTCTGTGTCCAAATTTCTCTGTTCTTGCGAAGACACCTGTCACTGGAATAGGGCCTAGCCAGTCCAGTATGAGCTCATCTTGCCTTGATTATTCCTGCAAAGAATCTTCTTTCAAAGAAGGACACATTTACTGGTTCTAATAGTCAGAACTTGAACCTATCACTTGGGGGGACATAATTCAACCTACAACACCATATTAATATGAGGTAGTAATAGGTAGCTCGTATGGCTCTTACAAGATTAAATGAGGTTATAGATATAAAAGACTGAAGTTGCCTTTTTATGCATTCAGTTCTCTCTAATAAGAATATATTGAATAAATGAAAAAGTATTAGGACTAAGGTTGTACTGTGATTAAACAGACTGGCTGAGGCTCCACATAGAACATGGTTTGTGAATGCTGTTCAAAGTTAAAACCAGCATTTAGACCCTTAAACATGAAGGTTGCAATCTCCCCAGGAGGTGCCTGGGTCAGCTTCCATTGTCCCCATGGCCTGGTACCCCCTCATGTTGACGAAAACCCAGCCCTGGTGCCCAGTCAGATATCAGTGACTTAGACGCCCACACTTCACTGCAAGACTCCCCTGCCAGCCCCTTTTTTTTTTTGAGAAAAAAAGATTTATTGAAAGGACATAAAAGCTCCCACAGTGGGAGGGGACCTGAGGGGGTTGCCCTCCCCCCCCGCCAGCTTCTTACTGAGCTAGCAGGAAGTCCAGCTCTTGAGAATGCCTGAGGAATCAAATGTTTGTCTTCAGAAAGTTTATCTGGGAAAATGCAGCATTTGGGGACAGAAACAGAACCTAGTGAGGAAAAGCAGGGGAACAGCACATAGTGCCACACCCCAAAGGGGACATGTGACTATGGCAGAAATGCGGGAGGGCTGTAGGGGTTCAGCCATGGGGAGTGCAAGCCGGGCTGTGTGCTGTTGTTCTGCTGCTGTGCACAGTGTACATTCTGCTATAAATATAGCAGAAAACCCTGCCACAAAAGCTCCTCTCCAGTATTTGACTCACACTCTTCCCAAGGTCCAGTTATCCACTGAAAGCCAGGCCAATGACTTTGTGAGAACTGACACTTTCTGTTGTCAAGGGCAGAGAACTGCTGGTCCTCACTTTCCCTGACTTTGCTGAGCATCTATTCTGTGCCAGCCTGGGTATGGAATATCCAGCACATTCAAAGGAACACCACACTCCCAACACACAAGGACTGCGTATTTGGAGGCACACAGACTCCAGTGTGACCTGCTCCCAACCATGGTGTACAGCAGTGCTCATTGGAGGGGCCAATGCCCAGCTCTGTGGCAGAGACAGTGGGATTGACCAGAGAAGAAGCGTCACGGGCCCTTGCTCCCCAGACGTGTGCAGTTATATTAGAGAAACAAAATGGAACTCTTGCGTTGGGGGCAAGCTTTATACAGTTATAAAGCTAGAAGGGATCTTGGGGATCACTGAGGCCTCCTCATTTGTTATAGAGTCGACAGATCTGGGATCCAGAGAGATGAAATGAAATTCAAAGGTTCAACAGACAGATGCACAGGTTTAGGACAAAACCAAGGTTTTCCAACATCAAATAAAGTGAATTTATGCTACCCTGTGTGCTGCTGGGGAAAAGGTGGAGCACCTTAAAGAGGTGTTTGAACCAAAGGAAATACAGTCAAAGACTGAGAGAAACAATTGAACAGAGAAGGCCCTCAGTAAATATCCCGAACACGGGCAAATGAGCCAACAGTGTTCTCACTTCTGAAACCTGGAAACATGACCTTTTGGGGGAAAAGGGTTTTTGCTTCCATAATTGAGATAAGGATCCCTAGATGAGATCATTCTGGATTATCTAGGTGAGTCTTAAAACTAATGAGTGGTCTAAAAGAGACGGAAGAGGACAAGCCCACATGAAGATGGAAGCAGAGATTAGAGAGAGGCAGTTACAGCCCAGGAATGTCTAGCCCGCCAGGTGCTGTGTGAGACAAAGAAGGTGTATTAGTCAGTTTTGGCTGCTGCAAAAAATTTTGACACAGACTGAGCAGCTTCAACAGTAGATATTGATAGCTCACAATCCTGGAGGCTGGGCAGTTCAAGGTTAAGGCGCTGCCAGAGTTGGTTTCTGGTGAAGCCTTGCTTCCTAACTTGGAGATAGCACCTACTCCCTGTGTCCTCACGTGGCCTTTTCTGGGTGTGTGATGTGGGAACACAGCTCTGGTGTCTCTCCTTGTTTTTATAAGGACACAGTCCTATTAAATTAGGACTGCACCCTTCTGCTTCATTTAACTATAGTTAACTCCATGAAGGGCTCATCTCCAAATAACTCCTAGTGGAGGTTAGGGTCTCAGTACAAAATTTTGGGTGAACGCAATTTAGTCTATATCAGAAAGATACTCCCCCAAGGTCATTAAAGAAAAAATGGTCCCACCAGTATCTTAATTCAAGTGTTGATTCGGCCCCTCGAATTGTGAAAGACTATATTTTTCTTGTTTTGAGCTACTCAATTTGCAGTCCTTTGTTACAACAGCCATGAGACACGAATGCAGCCGCCAGTGGTTCTTAGATCACCCTGCAGTTCTTTGACTAGCAGCTGCACATCTGCTAGTCACGGAAAGGGAAAAAAGTAAATGGGGTGATGTGGAGGGCAGATGATTTTCACCTTAACAGGCACAGACATTGTGAAATTACTAATTTTTGTGGAGGACAGCCACAGCCAACTGCAAAGAGTTCTGATTTTACAAAAATACAAGAGAAACAAGAGAAAAGCTAATGGTATCAGTGAACAAAGTATTGTGCTGCTTTTAAACTCTGTACATTTTTTCTGATACTAGGGATATATTGTATTCAGCCTTCTTATTTTATCGTTAACTGTTCCTTTTTATAGTCATCATTTTAGGAAAGCAAGTATACAGGTAGATGCCCACAGAATGGTTGAACTAGAAAAGTGTCACTTAATCCCCTTTGCCATTGCCATTACTCCTAGCAGCTACCCCAACCAAATTAGCTGTCTCTGAACTTGATATGAAGGTCAGTCTTCTCATCTTCCCCAGGTGACACTCACTGGGGTTGCTGGCTAAGAGTAGTGGTACGTTTCTTTTCCTCCTCTTTCCATCTGACTCTTCTTTGTCACCTTCACTCTGCATGGCATGTGTGCTTCTCTTCTTCCAGGACTGAAGCACTGCCTTTATCTGCAATAACTTCAGTTTAGGTGAGCAGTTCTTCCCTCTGACTGGTCGCTTGCTCCCTCACAGTCTAGGACTCTGACAGAATCTCTGTTCTTCCCATCACATCCTCCTGGATGGGGACTACAATTATGTCATTGAAACATGCATGCTTTCTCTGCCTGGACTACAGGATAATTCTATTGTAACAATAATGATTCGGTTGCTGTCAGAACTCTTAAAGAGTCACTGCCCAATTCCTGTCAGAACATCCTAAAGCGTGAGTCAGACACAGAGCAGTCAAGAGGCAGTGGGACTTTCTGGGGCTGGATGCTGTACCAGTCGGTTTTGCAGTGCTATAAAGAATACTTGAGGCTGGGTGATTTATAAAGAAAAGAGATTTATTTGCTCACAATTCTGTATGGAGTTGTCATCTGTTTCTGATGAGACCTCGGGAAGCTTGCAATCATGATGGAAGATGTAGAGGGAGCAGGCATGTCACATGGCAAGAGAGGCAGCAAGGGGGAGATGTTGAGCTCTTTGAAACAAGTTCTCACATGAACTAACAGAACAAAAACTCATTCATCACCAGGGAAATGGCACCAATCCATTCATGAAGGATTGGCCCCCATGATCCAATCAACTTCCACTAAGCCTTGCCTCAAATGCTGGGAATCACATTTCTTTTTCTTTTCTTTTTTTGATTTGAGGTCTCACTCTGTTACCCACGCTGGAGTGCTGTGGTACTAAAATAGCTCACCGCTGCTTTGAACTCCTGGGCTCAGGTGATTATTCCACCTCAACTTCCTGAGTAGCTAGTCCTGCTAGCTCACGCCACCATGTCCAGTTAGTTTATTTTATTTTAATTTTTGTAGAAATGAGGTCTTGCTATGCTGCCTAGGCTGGTCTTGAACTCCTGGGATCAAGTAATCCTCCCACTTTGGCCTCCCAAAGCACTGAAATGATAAGTGTTAGCCACCACACTTGACTGTGGGATCACATTTTAACCTGATATTTGGAGGAGACAACCATCCAACTGTATCAGATGCTGACAGCAGTGCAGTGGCAAAACAAAGGCCACAGCCTGGTATGAAGTGATTCCAGGCAGGTGGCCCTCCCTCCCAGTTACTGGAAGAAGCAAATCTTCTTGGAAGAAAATAGTCCTAATTTAGGGTTACAAGACCATCTCAAACTGTTATTACTGGGTCCCTAACTGATGCTCACCAAGAATGTCATCATGGGTAAGAGTCAGTAGAAACAACAAGGGCAATTTATATTCCCAAAGTTTTTAACATTGGAATTTTCAGACTGCGTACATTAGAGGGGTGCATAAATAATAAAGAAATATATATAATTGCAAAGATAAACAGGCAATGAGAAACTTAAAGGCAAATTTGAAAACAAGCGCAAAAAAAAAAAAAATGAAAATACAGCTACCATATGGTCCCACTTCTGGGTATATATCCAAAACAAATGAAATGGGTATCTCAAAGAGGTATCTTGCACCCCATATTCGTTGCAGCCTTGTATTTTTTTATCATAACCAAGAGGTAGAAACAATCTAAATGTTTATCGACAGATGATAGGTTACATAAAATGTGGCATATTCATAGAATGGAATATTATTTGACCATAAAAAAGAAGAAAATCCTGTCATTTGTGATAACATGGATGAACCCGGAGGTCATTATGCTAATTGAAATAAACCAGTTACAGAAACACAAGTACTGCATGCTGTCACTTACATGTGGAAACTAGAAAGGCTAAACTCAAGAAACAGAGAGTGGAATGGTGGTTACCAGGGCTGAAGGTAAGGAAATGGGTCGCTGGTGGTCAAGGGGTGCAATATTTTAGTTACATGGGCAATAAATTCTGGGGTCCTGGTGTACAGTGTAGTGCCTATAGTTAATATTACTGTACTTTATACTTGAAATTTTCTAAAAGAGTAAAACTTGTGTCCTCATCATGCATGCACACACTCATGCATGCACACACAATTGTTAGTCATGTGATGTGAGGTATGTGTTAATTAACTTGATTATGACAATCATTTTACAATGTGTGCTTACATCAAAGCATCATGCTGTATTCCTTGAATGTATATAATTTTTATTTGTAAATTATATCTCAATAAAGCTGAAGAAAATCAACAACAGAAGCTTTTAGAAAAATATATTTATTACTTATAATAAATGTATATTCATATATTAAAATGGATGAGTTTTATGAATGATATATAAAATGTGTGTAGTTTGCTAAACTAAAAAATTAAAAATAATTTAGTGGATTAATTAAACATTTAGTTAGTGATGGCTGCACAAAATTAAATTAAAGATATGTCAGAAAAAAGATTGCAGAAAAGAGAAGACATGAATTGTAAGTCAATATATGAATGACAAAAAAAGAAGACTTCACAAAGCCCAGAGAAGAGAACAGAGACAATGGAAAAGAAGCAATATTTGAAGAGCTGATGCCTAAACATTTTCTAGAAATGATGAAAAACATGAAATAGATTCAGGATGCACCATTTATCCCCTGAAGGAAGAATTACTAGAAATTTTTGCCTACTCTCATTTCAGTGAAACTGCAGAACATCAAAGACAAAGAGAAGATATTAAAGAAAAAGAAATGAATAACTGTTAGGGTGATAATAGGTCCCTCAAGAGAAACAATAAAAGACAGTGGATTAATATCTTCAAAATATTGAGAGGAAAGGAACTCTACTCAGCAAAACTCTTTTCAGTACAAGAAAGCGAAATTCTGTTAAGATAAAGAGGAAGTATTTAACCATGAGTTCTAAACTCCTGAAGGAAATGTTTCTGAGAAAAGGAAAAGAATCCCAAGGGAGGACCTAAAATTAAAAACAAACTTGTAAATTAAAATAAGCACTGCTTATATAAACTAGGAATGGTGCTTAATATAGGGGTTAAAGGAGGGAATATCTTGAAATTATTGAGAATGATCATGGAAGGGAATTGAAAGTGATTTGTGTTAAATTACTATTTTCTTGAAACGGTGTTAAGATATTCATTTAATATCTTAATATGCCTGGCAAGTTCCAAGGTTAGTTAAAATAATAAAAGTTGAATGTATACATTTTATATCAGTTAAAAAAGACAGGAGAAAGGAAAGAGAATAATATCTCAGCCTTAATTAAAGATGAAAGAATAATTGAGATGAAAAAGTTCAGGGCAGATAGAACACAAAGCAGCACACTGATAGAGACAAGCTTCAATATGTTAGCACTCTAAATAAATCCAAATAGAGTAAAGTCACCAATTAAAACAAATATTGTCATATGAACTTTTTGTCACGTAAATAATTTCAATTTTCTAATTTTATTTATTTATGTATCTGTTTTAAAGTCATGAGACACTCGTGAGAATTTACTACATAAGTAAATTGCATGAAGGCAAGGTTTGGACTTCTTGTGAGACCTCTCTCTGCCCAGCAGCAATGTGGCTGTAGGTCTGTGGTTTTATTTTTGGATTATCTGTCTTGTGCCCTTGTCCCACCCTCCTCCCTCACTCCTTCAGCAGTGACTAATGTCTGTTGTTCTCACCTTAGCGCCTGCATGCCCAATGCTTAGTGCCACTTATAGGTGAGAACATGTAGTATTCATTTTTTGTTTCTGTGTTTTATTTGTTTAGTTTAGTTTTTTTAGTTTTATTTTATTTTAGTTTTTTTCCACTGTTTTTGTTTCTGTGGGTTTTTTGTTTTTAGTTTTAGTTTTTAGTTTTTTTTAGTTTTTCATTTTTTATTTTTCTTTCTCATTGTTTTGTTTAGTTCACTTAGAATGATAGCCTCCAGCTACATCCTAATATTTGCAATATCAGTAATATCTGCAAAGGATATCACTTTGATCTTCTTTATGGTTGCATAGTATTCCATCATGTGTATATACCACATTTTCTTTACTCAATCTACTTTTGAAGGACATCCAGGTCAGTTTCATGTTTTTGCTATTATGATTAGTGCTGCAATAAACATATGTGTGCAGGTTGTCTTTTTGGTAGCATGATATGTTCCTCTGGGTATATTCCCAGGAGTGGAATTTCTGGGTCAATTTTTAGTTCTTTGAGAAATGCAACACTGCTTTCCACAAAGGCTGAACTAGCTTACATTCATACCAACAGTGTAGAAGAGTTCCCATTTCTCTGCAGCTTTGCTAAAACCTGGTTTGTTTTGTTTTGCTTATCTTTTTAATGATAGCTATCCTGACCAGTGTGAAGTGGTATCTCACTGTAGTCTTGATTTGCATTTCTCTGATAATTAGTGAAGCTGAGCATTTTGTCACGTTTATTGGCTGTTTTTATGTGTTTCTTTAAGAAGTGTGTGTTCATGTACTTTTCTCACTTTTTAATGGGGTTAATTTTTTTTTCTGTCAATTCATTTGTCAATCCTGGATGTTAGGCCTTTGTCAGATACATAGCTTGCAAATACTTTTTCCATTTTGTGGGTTGTCGTTTTACTCTCTCGATGGTTTCTTTTGCTGTGCAAACACTTTTTAGCTTGATAAAGTTCCACCCGTCAAATTTGGATTTTGCTGCATTTGTTTTTGAGGACTTGGTCATGAATTACCTGGGTCAATGTCCAAGAGGGTATTTCCTAAGCTTTCTTCTAAGATTCTTATAATTTGTGCCTTTACATTTACTTCTTGATCCATATTGAGCTAATTTTTGTATATGGTAATAGGTACGGGTTCAGTTTTATTTTTCTGCACGTGGTTAGCCAGTTTTTCCAGCACCATTTTCTAAATACAACTACCTTTTCCCAATGTTTGCCTCTGTCGGTTTTGTCAAAGATGAGTTGGTTGAAGACATGTGGTTTTATTTCTGGATTCGTTGTCTTGTTTCATTGGTCTATGTGTTTATTTTTATACAAGTATCATGCTGTCTTGGTCACAGAGCTTGCAATAAGGTTTGAAGTCTGGAAGTGTGATTCCTCCAGTTTTGTTATTTTTGCTGAGGGTTGCTTTAGTTATCTGGGCTCTTTTGACTTCCACGTGAATTTCAGCTGATGTCTTTTTGTAAATCTGTGAAAAATGATGCTAATAGTTTGATAGGGATTGCCTTGAATCTGTAGATTGCCTTGGGAAGAACTGACATCTTGACAATATTGATTCTTCCAGTCCATGAGCATGGGGTGTTTTTTCATTTGTTTGCGTCATCTTTTATTTCTTTGAGCAGTGTTATGTAGTTCTCATTGTAAAGATCTTTCATCTCGACTGGGCGTGGTGGCTCAGCCTGTCATCCTAGCACTTTGGGAGACCAAGGTGAGAGGATTGTCTGAGTCCAGGGATTCAAGGCCAGCCTGGACAACTTGGTGAGACCTCCTTTCTGCAATAAATCACAAATAACTAGCTGGATATGGCAGCATGCATCTGCAGTTCCAGCTTCTTATAAGGCTAAGGTGGAAGGAACACCTAAGTCCAGCAGGTGGAGGCTGAGGTGGCCATAAACATGCCACTGCACTCCAGCCTGGGTAAGAGTAAGACTCCAACTCAAAAAAAAAAGATCTTTCAATCTTTCACCTCTTAGGTTAGATAAATGCCTATGTATGTTCTTGTGCGTGTGGCTCAGGTTAGGACTCCTAGTACTATGCTAAATAAGCAGGGTGAGAGGGGGCATTCTTATCTTTTTTCAGTTCCTAAGGGAAATGATTCCACCTTCTGCCCATTAAGTAAGATGTTGGCTGCCGATTTGACATATGTGGTTCTTATGCAGATGACTCATATCCATAAGGGAATGTTCCTTTAATACCCAGTTCAAGGGTTTTTATCAAGAAAGAACATTGGATTTTATCAAATGTTTTTTCTATGTTTCCTGAGATAATCATTTTGTTCTTAGTTTCACACCTGTTTTTGTGGTGAATTACATGTACTGACTTACACATATTTAACCAGTCTTGCATCCTGAAAATAAAGCCTGCCTTGCATGCTAGGAATGATCCTTATAATGTGCTGTTAAGTGTGATTTGCTGGAATCTTGTTGATAATTTTTGCATCTATGTTCATCAAGGAAATTGGCCTGACGTTTTCTTTCCTTGTTGGTTCTTTGCCATTTTGGGGTATCAGGGAGATATTGACTACATAGAATGAGCAGCTGAGAAACCATCTGGCCTAGGGCTTTCTTCTTTCTTTTCTTTCTGAATAGATTTCCTATGACTGAGTTGACTTCTTGGATTGTTGCTGGCATGTTTAGAGTCTCACTTTCTTCCTGTTTCAATCTTGGGAGGTTATGTGATGCCAGGACTTTCTCTATTTCCTCTAGATTTTCTAGCTTACTTGTATACAGATGTTTGTAGTAATTTCGGACAATCTTTTGTATTTCTTCAGGGTCGGTTGTAATATTGCCTTTTTCTTTTTTTAAAAAAAATGTTGTACTTTTTTTTCTTTATTTTTATTTTTTTTAATTTTAATCAATTTTTTTAATGATATAGTGGGGTACAGTTAAGGGTTAGGTGTACAAATATGCTTTGTTCAGGCACCCTTGTTGATAAGAGTTGTCTCCCCATCCCCAGACAGATATTTGGCATTGCCTTTTTCATTTCTAATTGTGCTTATTTGAATGCTGTCTCTCTCTCTCTCTTTTTCTTGGTTAATCTGGTCAGTTGTCTGTCGATCTTATTTATCTTTTTGAAAAACATCTTTTTGTCTCATTGATCCTTTGTACATATTTTTTGGTCACTATTTCATTTAGCTGTGAATTTTGTTTTGATAGTTTCAATTGTTCTACTTATTTCAAGAGTGGTTTGCTTTTCTCTTTCCAGCTCTCTTAGGTGCAATGTTAGACTTTTGACTTGAGATCCTTCTATTTTCTTGACATGTACATGCAATATTGTAACCTTCCCTCTGAGAACCACGTTTATGATATCCCAGAGGTTTTTGTATGCTGTTTCTTTGTTTTCATTTGTTTCTAAGAAACTTTTAATTTTTGTCTTGATTTGTGAGTTAATTTAAAACTCACTCAGAAGCATGCGTTTACATTTCCATGTATTTGTATGTTTTGTGGGATTCCTGTTAGTGATAATATTTGTTTTTAATCCACTGTGGTCTAAGAAGATGCTTAGTATAATTTTGACCTTTTGAAATTTCTTTATGTTTGATTTATGTCCAAGTGCGTGATCAATCCTGGAGTATATTTCATGTGCTGATGTAAAGAATGTATATAATACTTGACAATTAAGTTCACAAACTCATTCTAGAAAAAGTGCTACATACCTCATTGCTGACTATCACTACAGTCATCTTCAAAGTACTCCCCTTGGGAAGATATTCACTGACACCAGTGCCTAGCCCACCTGTCAAAGCAATTTTGGAATTCTTTTACTGGAATGACCATCAGATCTGTCATCGTATTAACTTTGATGTCCTGAACGTCATTAAATGTCTTTCTTTAAATATTTCCTTTATCCTTGGGTAAAGAAATAAGTCATCAGGGCCAGATCAGGTGAGTAAGGAGGGTGTTCCAATATAGTTATTTGTTTACTGGCTAAAAACTCCCTCACAGTTGACGCTGTGTGAACTGGTGCATTGTCATTATGCAAGAGCTCCTTCAGGAACATTTTTGCACATAAGTTTCTGATGCCAAGATTTTCAGTTAAGGTTTTCCTGTTTCTCTATTAATGTTTAATTGGTCTGCTATGCTTCTCACAGTCAGTCAACACTTTTGATGCACAGTTTAATGAATTTTTGCAATGCTTCCATCAGTTCTGCTCGTAACTGGCCATCCTGACCTCTCTTCATCACTAATACTTTCTCTCCGTCAGAAAATTGTTTTATCCATTTGTACACTGCCATTTTCTTCAAGGCATTATCCTCATGAACTTGGACTAGCATGTCCCTGATTTCACTTCCACTCTTGCCAAGTTTAATAAGAAATTTGATGTTTGTTTGTTGCTCTAATTCAAGCTCTAGCATTCTCACAACAGCACACAAAAACGTGCAACAATAATGAATGCCACTTAGCAAGACACTGTCACACATCAATATGAACACAGCTGTGGGACACTGACATACTAAGGTTATGACACTTTACCAAATTATCTGTACAATGCTACCAACATAAGTACATGGTGGCAAGTTTGCAAACTTAGTTGTCAGACCTAGTATTCTGTGGCTATTGGGTGAAGTGTTCTGTAGATTTCTATTAGATCCAAATGGTTGAATGTTGAGTTAAGATTTTGAATTTCCTTGTTAGTTTTTTTTTTTTTTGCCTCAATGATCTGTCTAAGGCTGTTAAACAGATGTGGGTTATTAAAGTCTCTGACTATAATTGTATGCCTGTCTATGTCTATGTCCTCTCTTAGTGTAAACTGCAATTGTTTTATAAATCTAGGTGTTCCTATTTTGCATGTATATGTTCAAGATAAATAGATCTTGCTGGTGGACTGAACCTTTTTACATTACGTAGTGTCTTTCAGTGTCTTTTTCATTTTTATTGGTTTAAAGTCTGTTTTGTCTGATATAAAAATAGTTATTCCTGTTCTTTTTTATTTTCCACTTGCCTGGAAGATCTTTCTCCAGTCCTTTTCCTTGAGCCTGTGGGTGTCATTTGCAATGAGATGGGTTTCCTGGAGGCAATAGACGGATGGGTCATGCTTCTGTATCCAATTTGCCACTCTGTGCCTTTTGAGTGGTGCATTCAGTCCATTCAAATTTAACTTAACTATTGATATGTGAGGATTTGTTTCTATCATATTGTTATTAAGAGGCTGCTTTGTGTTTTAGGCTTTGTGGTTAATTTGTGGTCTGTAAACTGTGTTTACCTATCCTTTTGTGAGGGGTGGAAACATTATTTTATTTCTATGCCTAGAATTGTCTTAAGCATCTTCTGAAGGGCTGTTATGGAGATGACATATTCTCTTAGGAATTGCGTGTCAAGGAAAAAAATTAATTCTCTTTCATTAATAAAGCTTAACTTGGTGAAGTAGGAATTTCTTGACTGGAATTGCTTTTCTTCAAGAATGTTAAAAATGGGACCCCAATCCCTTCTGGCTTGAAGGCTTCTGCTGAGAGGTTTACTTCAGTTCTGGTCAGTCTTCCTTGGTAAGTGGTCTGTCTCTTCTCCCTAGCTGTCTTTAGAATTTTTTTCCTTCATGTATGCTCACCATGGCTAGTTGTGTTATTATGTGCCTTGGTGATGGTCTTCTCATGTAATACCGCACAGGAGTTCTCTGATCTCTTGTATCTGCATGGACACCTCTCTAATGACATAGGGGAAGTTCTCTTGGTTGACATCTTGGAAGGTTGTTCTTAGTTTCCTTGCACTTTCCTGAATGCCAATCAACAATTAATTTAGTCTGTTTACATAATCATAGCCTTCTTGCAGTCTTTGTTCATTCTTCTTGAGTCTTTTCTCCTTGTTTTTGTCAATTTAATTTAGTTTGATAATTAGATCCTCAAGCTCTGAGATTCGTTACTCTGCCTGATCAATTTTGCTGTTAAGGATTACTAGTGTGTTTTGAAATTCCAGGTGAGAATTCTTTAGCTCCAGAAGTTCAGTAGGCTTCCTTTCTTAGAATGGTCAAGTTAGGATTCACTTCCTGCACTGTTTTTGTGGCCTGGATAATTTGTGTATTCATTTTCTCATGGATCTTGTTTAGTGTGTTTGCCGTCCATAGCCTGAATTCTTTGTCTGTCATCAGGGTCAGGCTTCTTTGGATGGGTTCCATTGCTTGGGATCTGGGAAGCCCCTTTGTGGGTGTTGCCTCATTGAGGCTTTAGGTATTTCTGGCATTTATCACTGGTTCTGCCTCATCTGTGAGAAAAACTTTTTTTTCTTTTGTTATTTTTTTATTAGACAAAGTTGCTACTATTGTGGTGACAGTTTGTGCTTTTTGTTTGTTTGTTTTTCCCTGACCTCCCTCCTCTGGTCTGCTGGTGGGAAGAGCAGTGGTGGTAGGAAAGGCAGTGAACTGGGAAGAAAACATCTGGCACTGCTTCACTGGTGCAGGATTGCAGGGGTGAGGCAAGTCCTTTCCTCTAGTTCAGAGACTTTCTCTTCCCTGTGGCTCAAGCTCCAGAGCCCCTGACTGTCTGAGAGCTCCTTGCCTATTTGGCACACCTTGTCAGCAGGATTGGCAGGCATCCAGGAGGGGCCTTGTGCCGCAGGGGCCTTGTGGTACAGGTGTTCTTGAGGGGTAGCATAACCTCCTTTCATCTAGGGAGGACTGACTCTTTCTCCCAGATGTAGAAAGAAGCAGCTGTCTAGTTAGTGGAGTGTTACCATTTCGTCCTCAGTCTGCAAGTGAGCGGGGCTGCTGCCATGCTGCACAGAGGTGCAACACCTCCTAGTCCCTGTCCTGCTCCATGGGAAGGGTTCTTGCAGTGATGGAGCCTCCCTGAGGGCCGGTTGCACCTGCAGCCTTGATCTGGGGCCACAGTGGGTGCTTGTGTGGGAGAAATGTCCTCAAAGTGTGCACATTGCTCCTACTGGCGGCTGAAGAGTGAGGGAGCGGGAAGCACCCTCCCTGCAAAACCTCTCTGTGGGGTGGTTGGTGACCAGCATTGCCAGGGGTCACCTTAGGCTCCACATGGATACTGCCAGCACCTCTGTCTCAACTCAGGGTTGATACTGCCAGCACCTCTGTCTCAGCTCTCTGTGCCCAGCCAGTGTGGGAGGGGAATGAAGGGAGGCCTTGGGCTTTCCTTTCATGACTGGAATTGCAGAAGCTCACGGGAAATGTGTAGAGAAGAAAAGCTGTTGCTTTCCTCCACCCCTTTTTTCTCCAAGAGCTCTTTCAGACTCACGATAGGGTTGCTCTTCGAAGCGTTCAGGTCTTGGCACCGTCCATCCTCCCTGTTCCCAGGTAACTGGCAAACCTCAGCTTGGGTTTTCAGGCCAACTCTCAAAGTCCTGGGTCTACTCCTCTGTATAGGTTTCTTTGCTGGGAGCGACAGCCATGCATGTCTTCAGTGGGCCATCTTGGTCCTCCCCCCAGTTTCCACTTTTTTACCATGATAGCAAAACTCACTTCAGTTTCTGATCTCTGTTGCTGTAGTCTCTTTGAGGAAATGTCTGCTGAATATTCTGTTCACACAACAATGTGTTCAGCCTTTGGTAATGTCAGTTATTTCCATCATCGCCATCACCACTGCCATCCACTTGTAGGCTCATTTCATGTCAGCGGGCCTGCCTGTCAGGAGCCAGAGAAACAGCATTTCCCTAGCAACACCTCCTAGTACCAATGTCCAAATTTCACAGATGAGAGAACTGAGATCTGGAGTCACACAGAGGAAGATTAGAACATAAGACTCTTCTGCCTCACGAGAGCACGTGGGATTAGTCAATTTGGCTGTGTTATGCTTGGTAACAAATAAACTCTGAAATTTTCATAATGCTTCAAAACTAAAGCACGTGCTTCATTTATGCCAAGTTGGTCACACCTCTGGAGGCTCTCAGAGATGCTCACTTCCTCCCGGATGCAGGCAATCTCAGTTTGTTAGCCCAAGGGTATGCTGTGGTGGGGAGGAGGCTTACAGAGGGCTTTGGCTGCTTCACACTGGTGGTAGCACCCTCAGCCCTTTAGCTGAAACCCATAATAGGTTGTGAGGAGCAGCAGAGTTTGCTCTTAGTTTGCTCCTCATTTATTCCCTCTTCAATGCAACACAACATTATAGACCAGTGGTTATCCTTTCTCAATTATTTGGACAAAAACACAGTTTTGATCACTTGAGTTATTTCCTGAAAATAGACCCCATTGGCTCTGCCTGACTCTAAATTACAATCTAAACATTTTCTTATATTTCTCCTGGCATTCAAGTCCTGTCATGATCTCTCACCAATAACTTCACTCAACAATCACTTATTGAGCACCTACTGTTTGACAGGCAACCATCTCTGTGTTCCCTGAGAGGTCCCATGGGCCTGTGACCAGTGGGGGTGGTCTCCGGACTTGCCAGGTACCTGAAGACGAAGAGGAACAGGTAGTGATTCACCCTCCTGGGACCCTGCCCAGCCATTGAAACCTGGCCCCTACTGAAGCTGTCCATTCTGAAAGTGGGTCCTCTTCCTCTCAGGCCACCTGTCTCTAATTTGCCCTGGCACCTGGGCAGGTTTGCATTATATGTCCTGGAAGATATTTATGTTTTACCTTCTTTGCTCACTCTGAATTCACACTGATGCTTTTGCCTTTTCTTTCAGTATTGTGAGCTCTTGCCAGGGAGGTTTTTGAACTGATTTAGGCAATTGTAGCTTTGGTTCTTGGCTTAGATCATATTTTCCATGATCCTTTCTGCATTTATATCATTGTAGTATCAACTTCCTGATGATAATACCCAGTAATCAAAGAGTCCCAGGAAGACATCATCTTACTAGCCTAAACATTAATATGTGAGAGCTATTATCTCCTCAGGGCCACATGGCACAGGTAAAACATGTGCATTATTTCATTTATCCCTCCAGCAACTGTTCCAGGTTAGCTATTAAGTTTCCCATTTTATAAATGAAAAAAAAATGAAAGCGTGGGGAGTTTCAAATAACCATCACAAGATGGCCCAAGGCCAAGGTTCAAGTTGTATCATCCTGACCTTGAATCTCTTGTTGTTTGCTTCACTATACTTCACCCATCTATCCATCTCTCCATCCATCCGTCCAGTACATATCAACTAGAAGCCAAAGATGCTTAGGACAATGCCAGGAGCTAAGAGGAAACAATCAAATCTAGTTCAAGAACTTTGCTATCAAGGTCCCTGGTGTAATGAGGAGATGAAACCAAAGCAGAAGAGAAAGCTAAATGACTGCTCCCAAGGGATCAGGGGTGAGATATTCTTTAATTAAGTGTGAATGTGTTACAGCAATGATTAGGGCTAAGATTTCATGGGGCAAGACACAACCCCTAGCTTGGACAGATGAAGCAGAGGTGTCTAGAATGAAGGATTAGAAATAAATAGGATCTGATTAGGTCTTGGGAATACCCACTGCCACATTGAATATGCGTGCATGTGTGTGTATGTATAATATTAAATACATAATGTATATAGTTGTATGTGTACATACATACAATATACACTATATTAGCTGTATAGTTGAGCCTTGAACAATGCAAGTGCAAGCTGTGTCCACTTATGCATGAATTTTCTTCTGCCTCTGCCGCTTCCGAGACAGCTAGACAGCCCCTTCCTTCTCCTTCTGAGCCTACTCATCATGAAGATGAGGAAGATGAAGGCCTTTATGATGATCCACTTCCACTTAATGAATAATAAGTATAATTTCTCTTTAAGATTTTCTTCGTGATATTTTTTCTGTAGTTTTCCTTATTTTAAGAATATAGTATATACTGCCTATAACATACAAAATAGATGTTTGTGGACTATTTATGTCACCAGATTGGCTTTTGGTCAGTTATAGTCTATATTTGTAATGACATTGGGGGGGAGACCAAATTTATATTCACATTTTCAACTGTTCAGAGCTGTTGGCATTTCTAACCCTCATGTTGTTCAAGAGTCAACTGTACATGATAATATAATACAGATTATATACAATATATAATAAATAAAATATAATAGTATATATGTATTATATTATAAATAAATGTGCCTGTAATTATACATTTGTATAGAAATATATGATATCATGTATAACAAATAAAGCATGAGTGTATGTCAAGACTATGGTAGCTTTTCCTTGGATTAATTACATACCTTTTGTTTCCACTCAGCAGGATTCATGCAGCACTTGCTAGGTGACAAAAACTTGGAAAAAACAAGCTCTTCTCTTCCTTGGAAGAGTTTACGCTCCAAGGAAAAAATAGAAATGAAAAGACCCCAAACCTTACCTATATCTAAACCACTTATGAACAGTTCTGACTTGTACCCCAAAACTTTACAATTAAATTAAATTTTAAAAAGAAAACAAAAGCACATCAACATAAAGACTATTCTTGCTCTGAGGTGCAGAATACGTGAAGGGAGTTGACTGGAAGACATGTCTCATTGACTGAATGACTAGGAAGGGCCTCACCCATAGGCTGGCTGAGGAGAGCTGGGCCTCTGGCAAGGGACAGGGACAGAGATGACACAGCCTGCCTTGCTGAGGACTGTGCTCTGTCAGTGAGCCTGGGAACAGGATGCTGGAGATGGGACAAGAGGCACTAAGAAAAGACAGAGACCGGTCATGGGGCCTGTTATATATGTTTGCCAGCATGGTCTCCACCCTTTGGCCAGTGACAAGGATGTGGAAGTGTGCATCAGAGCAGCTGCTGGCCCAACCATTGTCTAGCTCACTGCTTCTGTTGTCATATTTCTGAGTTTCATAGCAATCCTGAGTGGCCTCTCTGCTAGGTGGAGTATAGAGAAAGAGCCATGTATGAGTATGGAGAAAGAGCCATTCTTAGGATGGGTAGGTCACACTTACACAGGGCCAGCGCCCAGAGTGTCAAAGGGCTCCCAAAGAGGGCAGGGACGAGTGTCCATCCTGGACTCTGATGTCATCTTCTGTGCTGGTCTCAGCAGATAGCCTCTCTGTGTGCAACCTCTCTCTCTGCACGAAAAGCAACCAAGCAATTATTATTCTTAGGCCAAGATTATTTTTCCTTTTAATGTTATTTAAAAGTTTAAAAGTAATTTTCTTCCGTTACTTGTTGATGCGTCTGTCTCACCCATGGTTCCTGGGTTTTGGGTGGGATTGCTCATTTTAATGCCTTCAGAGCAAGACAAAATGATGTCCAATTGGGTCTGGATGAACAAGTTCCTATTTAAATAGCTGCTACATGCCTCGTCTTGGTGCCACAGCAATGCTGAGCCAAGAAGAACCTCTCTTTAAAATCTGGTATCTGCGAGCTTTTCTGTGAGGTAGCCTACAGTCAGTCTTCATCAAAAGTATCTAAGCATGACCCTTTGGCTTAAGATATGCTCCCTGAATTAGAATCTCTGGGCAAAGTTCTGGGAGCACACATTTCCTTTTCTTTTTTATTTATTTGTTTTAGGTTCAGAGAGTACAAGTGGATGTTTCTTACATGGATATATTGTGTGTTGTTGGGAATTGGGCTTCAGGTGGCCTATTCTTCTGATAGTGAACATTGTGCCCAATAGAATAGGTAGCTTCTGAGCCCTAACCCCCCACCCCTCCTTCCCCTATTAGTGTCCCCAGTGTCTATTATTTTCATCTTTGTGGCCATTTAGCTCTACATATACGTAAGAACATGTGATGTTTAGTTTTCTGCTTCTGAGTTAGTTTTCTTAGGATGTTACTCTCCAACTCCATCCATAATTCTGCAAAAAAACATAATCCATGCTTTTTTATGGCTGCATAATATTCTATGGTGTATATGTACTGCATTTGATTTATCCAGTCAATCACTGATGGGCACTTAAGTTGGTCCCATGATTTTACTATTGTGACTAGTGTTGTAATAAACATATGAGCACTGGTATCTTTTTGATATAATTTCATTTCCTTTGGGTAGATACCTTGTAAAGAAATTACTGGGTCAAATGGTAGTTCTATTCTAAGGTTTGGGGATTTCTCAGTATTGTTTCCATAGAAGCTGAACTAGTTTACAATTCCACCGACAGCATATGAGTGGGGAACCTACATTTTCAACAAACTCTTCAATGCCGCTATGCACCTTAAGCTTGACAAATGTGGATTTAGAGGTCAGCATGAGCTTTAAAATTTGTGAAGTAGAATGACATCCAGATCGTAAGCAAAGCACCTGTTCATGTTTTGGTCCCATCCTCGGGGAGCAGTGAGCTCTTTCCTCATAGGATGTCTCAAAGGAAACCCTACAACTTGTGGGAGAAAGAAGTGTGGATGTGCTGGACAGACACTTGGAAATCTATGAAAAAAATTATCTTGAAAGTAACATTCTTTTTTAAGAGCCAAGTTTTATTATGAGAGATAAAGATGGATTTGTGGATTCTATCTTGATAGAATTTGGATAACTGAGCATAGATTTTTATATCATAAGCCAAAAGGTAGAGAGAAATAGATGATACCCTACAAGTCACATCCCCATTGGAAAGGATCTAAGCATTTCACCAGCAGGCACAGCTGGATTTCCAGATAGGGACTGGATCCATGACCTCTTCCCTGACACCTTCCTTTGAGCATGCGGGAAAGGTCTGTGGAAACTAATAGAAATCACAGATTGAGGGAAGAATCTGAGATCAGTGAACTTTTGCTTCATTCCCTAATGGATAGTCTAGGAAACTGTAAGTCTCGAGGAAGAAACCTCTCTATTCAACGTGGTACCTGAGAGGTGGGGTAGTGATGGTTGAGGAAGATGGCTTTGGGCAAATGATCTGTTTGCAAGTTTTTCCAGCTACAGCACAGTTCATAGTGAAGAAAGAAAGCAGAGAACTGCCAAGGCCCACCAATTAACCCCTACCAAGACGGTGGAGTGCCCAGTACCAAGAGGGAAGATGAGAGAGAACCGGAGGATGTAGGATGGATTGGCCTTGGATCTGGAGGCCGCTGGGATGCCTACCACCCCAACTCAGGATGACTCCAGGGAGCAGATCATCCTGAGGAGAGTGGGGGAGGGGAGTGCTGGGGATGGTCACCGATCTATGCATTTACCTCCCAAAAGGGAGTTCCACATTTGAAGTAGCTGAATTACTTTGTATTGTCAGAAAGTTCATATTTTTCTGCAACTGAGAGAAATGGGGGCTTGTGCACCTCATGCAGGTCTGTTTTAGAGAAATGGGATCATTCTAAATCCTTGCAAATTATCCTTGCAGGACTGTACATTTTGAATCAAATTCCCATGCATCTAAAATTAACTTAAGAGCCATTCAAATGGCAAATGTCCTCCTGTCTTCCCACAAACCACTCTGATCAAAAATGAGAAAAAATGCCACAAGCTGGAATGATCAGGGATGGTTTAGGGAGGAGATATCTCTTCAGAAGCAGCAATTTCTCAAGTTACGTTGATGACATTAAGTGCCCTTAGCATACCTGTCCATCTCTAGCCCATGAAGATAGATTAGTCTGTGGAAGATGAACCTGGTGTCATGAAAAGGTCAAGGTCAACTCCCAGCTCTGCTGTGAAGACAGCTTCGTGACTGACCTCTGCTTTCTCATCTGTAAAATGTGGACAGTGATTTTTTTGGAATTATTAGGATTAAATTAGATGATCTATATTAACGCATGTTATAAGCTACAGATGCACATGTCTGCAAACGTAGGACACCTTCCATGGACTTTGATGTGATCACCGTCCAAGCTCCTCAAAACTCTCATGAGATCCAGAGAGGACCCCCGGTGTGCCAGTGACACGTTTACACACTGACCTTTCTCCTTTTCCTGAACTCGCCCACAGGTAAGACCCAGTCTCCTGACTCTCACTTCTGTGTCCCATGAAGGATCACTGGAGACTAGAGCTGTTTGTCCCCCTGAAACTAGCCACACACAGAGAAAAATATGTCCCAGGCAGCTGACAGAGGGCTCTCTTGACTGCAAAACAATTTCAAGAACAAATCACTTTGGGGTTGTCTTGCCTCCCTATGAAAGCGTGTGGCGAAACCACCTTGCCAAGACCTGAACATGGGTTTGGAGCCCTCCACCTGTTGCAGTAGGTTGAAGAACATTATCTCCTCACATGTGCATTTCTTGTCTATATTTTGTCTCTCTATGTATGTCTATCTCTGTACATCTATCTGTACCTTTTGAACCAGATTCCTTTCTATCTAAAATTACTAAAGAGGCCTACAAGCTGAAAATGCCCCCCTCACCACCCTTATCAAGAAAGATAGATCTATTCATCTATCTATATCATCATACATGCATGTATGCAGACATGCATACATACACACATATATTGATATAGTATTTATTCCTATCAAGTCATTTCCAATAATTAATTTTCCTTTTCCCCTCAACTTTATGTTTTGTTTTTTTTTTTAGTTTGGGAAATGAAGAAGAATATAGCTGATAGTTGTTGATCCTACATGCTTGCCATCCCAGACATGGTCTGCTGATAGCAGACATTAACATCATCCAGGAGAGGTGTTAGGCTACAATCTCTGTGAAGGGTCAGATTATAACCATTTCAGTCTTTGTGGGCCACATAAGGTCTCTGTTGTTTGATCTTTTTTGTTTTCTTTTACAACCCTTTAAAAAATGTAAAAGCCATTCTTAGCTTACTGTGTATACATATGGGCCAGGAGCTAAACTTTGTCCTTGGGTTGTAGTTTGCAGAGTCCTGACTTAGGATGTAGTTAGAATCACAAGGCTCATCCTGCGTCTCCTGAGTCAGAATTTGCATTTTAACAAGATTCCCAGGAGATTCGTGTGCATATTAAAGTGTGAGAAGCAGACAACTTATTAATCCATGTCAACTAAGAAACAGGCTGATTTTTGTATTTGTCATTCATAAATTGATTTTATTGAGATATTGAGCACCTCTTTTGCTGCAATCTGTGACCTGAGCTACATTACACAGTAGTTTGAAAATGCAGACAAACAAATTTAGGAATTTCATCTTCAGTGAGCAATTCACAGGCTCCAGGAATATACAAGCTGAGAGATGTTTCCTCTGTACACTGAGAGCAACAGAAAGCTAGTGACCTGCTGTGCTTAACTGACCCGGAAATAGCTCTGCACTTAATTTTAATTTGCTATGGGTGGCAACGGTGTTCTTTTTCTGGAAAGAAAAGCAGCAAACCCCCACTCTGGTGACAGGCTGCAGCTGCGATTGATTGCAGAGACATCTAATGGTGAAGAAGGGCAGGGCTGCTGCAGGGCCGGGAGCCATCTTCCAGCACAAGGGACGGAAGTGCTTGCTGCCTGCAGCTTCCCCAGATGCTGCTGAGTCCTGTGTCTCACTGCGGAGGAGCCGTGGAGACCTGCCTGGAGCCAGATGCCCCAGGGGCTTGACCTTTTCACAGCTAGGAGAAGATTCAGAATGTGAGGGAGAGACCCAGAGAAAAGATGCCACCATATACTTGCAGGATTAATTCCTTCTGTCTTCTACAATTAGGCCAGCCCAAGGCAAAGTGGAGGTGTCTTCAAAGTGATCTCTGGGGTACGGTGAACCCCGCTTTGAACCTTCCCATGCTGATCCTCAGATGTGGGTCTCTCTGTGATCTCCCTCCTGTTTCCAAACTGCCATCTTCACAGACACCAGGAAGCCTCTGTATCCTCAGTTCCTCTTGAGGCTACCTTGTGTCCCAGCATGTTTGGGGTATGGAAAATTCACATGCTTTTAAAGTGCCTTGCTTGAGCTCTGCAGCTTGCTTGTGTCTGGTCAAGGTAGACAAGAATCCAGGCTTGAACACGCCGCAAAACTGTATTTCTGCATTTGCATTTGCATTTTTGTAGTACACTGTCTGAAGAGCCACATGCGGAAGCCCCGACCTAATCCTAAGAAAAGGGGGGTCAGAATAGCATGAATATGAGAAAGGAGTGGAGACGACTGTCCCAGATGCCTCTGTGGAAACCTTGATATGGGCCTTAACCATTGCTAATGCTTAACAAGCATTTCCTAAGTATTCGCTCATCTGAGCCTCCTGATGCTTCTTGTGAGACAGGAGCTGTTATCACCTTCTTTATAGATATGAACACACGAGACATGGAACATAAGCCTTCCAAGGTGCATTGTTGGGAAATGCCATGGCTAAACCCCGCATCTCAACAGTTAACCTGACATAATTAATAACAAACTTCATAATTAAAGACATCTTCCCTTGCTTTTTAACATCGCATCTCGGACAACATGAATAGTAAACTCAAGTGTAGGCCCTCATGTTTCTGGTCCCAAGCCCACGGCTCCTCTCTCTTCTTTGGTGGCTGGAATTTCTGCAGAGATTCACAACTCGTGCAGTGGAGGAAACTGAAAGGCATGAAAACCTTGCTGACGTTTTCTTTCTAAGGAGAAAAGGTGTGGAGTCAACTTGGAGACACAGAAGCTTCTCTTCTGACAAGAAGTGGTCACAGGTCTCTTGCATTCAAACTGTAAGATTCTTTAAGTCCATGACTCCAAAGGCAACGCTTGAGTAGAGGACCTGGCCCTGGTCTCGTTGAATGTATTCATAGTTCTTGCCGAAGCTCTGGGAAGAGGTGTGTTTTGGGATATTCAAAGGTGAGATAAGAGGGCCCAAAATATTAGATGGTAGGCAAGGAAAGACCTTGCTGGGCTCTCTGTCCCGAGGAGTTGAACCCTGAGCCCTTCTAAACCCCAACCCCAGGCTTCTCACAGCTCAAGAGGTGCCAAGACCAATAGACAAAGGGAAGAGAACATCAAGAACACAGGTGGCTGTGACGCAGAACAGCCCCGATGGAGTTCCCGGAGATGAGGCAGTCTGGTGGCCTCTTGGAGCTGAATGTTCACTTGAGCTACTGCTTATCACCTACGGGGCAGGCCTGAATTCTACCATGTGCTAGGCCGTCTTCTGGGCACTTTGCAGAGGGCAGCGGTCTGAGTCTGCTGTCATCGTTGCATTGTGGATGCCATGCTTCCTGTCCTCGGAGGCAGATGAGGGCAGCAAGGGAGGCTTCTGAGCAGCCCTGCTGAGCCTCACACTCTCCCTGTCTCCCCTGCAGGCCAAGGCTCTCCCTGGAGAGGTCTGAGGGGCCACCCTCACTGTCCCTCATAATGCAGGGGGACTGCAGCAGACAGACGTACATGGGACGGAGCCTTCAGATGCTTGGGGTTATCTCCAAATAGATAACAACTTTTTCAAGGTCACTCAATACCAAGAGGCAGAGACAGAATTCAAGTATACATTTTTCTGAAATCAAATTTTTCCTCCTAATAATTATGCTGTATTCTTTCTTTTCTTTTCTTTTCTTTTTTAGTTGGAGTCTCACTCCGTTGCCCAGACTGGAGTGCAGTGGCCGCTCCCAGCCACTGCAGCCTTGACCTGTTGGGCTCTGGCGATCCTTCCAAGTAGCTGGAACTACAGGCGCGCGCTACCACGCCCAGATGATTTTTTTTTTATTGTAGAGATGAGGTCTCGCCAAGTTGCCCAGACGGGTCTTGAACCCACGGGCTCAGGCAATCCACTCCCCTCAGCCTCCCAAGGCGCGGGATTTCTTGTTGTAATGTCTCAAAATCAAATGGCATAATTTTCAGGACTAACAACTCTTTTGTATTTTGTGGGTCATTGCTTTCTTACATTGGTGAATATTATACAGGCGTTTCAATTAAAAGCAGAACTTGAACAGGAAGCCTGGAAATTGCATTCACATATTTAACAGCTCATTTACTGGTCTTCAGTGTCCTGCAAAATATCCTTTGTAGCAGAGAATACTGGTTACCACCCTGTAGAAATTCTCTATTTTTCTTAGTAAAAAAGAACCTTTGAATTTCAGCTTAGCACATCACCCCCTGTGAAAGACCTCCACCCTCAACATCTCTGCAGCTCAGGTGTGTCCAGGTAACTAGGTTCAGGCTAATAGAACATAAGCACAAGAGCTGTGTCTGGAACTTGAGAAATGTCCTCTTGAATGTGGATGAAACAGGTAAAGGTGGGCTTTAGGACCCCACGGAGCACCATGACTGAGCCATAAAAATGGGAAGACTTGAGTCTTGATCTGCCCCTGCCATCAACAAGCCCTGGACTGTCTGCTCCTGGGATCTTTTAATGGGTGGGCAGTAACCTTCTGCTTTGTTTAGTCATTGTAATGCTGACTTTCCCTTATGAGAATTGGAAGGAAGGGCAATACCTCAAATGACTGACTTTCCTAGATGTTCTGTCAACCCTGAATCATGAGTTTTGTTGACCCAGGAACTCAGGAGAGAGCCCAGAGGGCACTTAATTCTACCTCTCACCTGAATCAGCTTTCTGACAGGGCTCCTGATGGGTGACGAAATAATGACAGTTTGAAAGGATTGCTAATTGTTCTTTGCTGCCTGTGTCCTCTTTCTCTTTGGACTTGACAACTCTGAAATGATCTCAAGACAATATGTTTTTCTAAAGATTGCTTATATCTTAGCCTCTGTGACCATCTTCCTTTGCCCCTACCCTTTATACAAGGCCCAATACTTTTTCCTCACAGAGGCCTGTTGCTTCTCCACCCTCCCTCCTGCACAGTGGTCTTAAAAAAATATGCCTCTCTCTGAATCCTTTTTCCATATCTACATGTATATATGGTACATCTCAGCAAAATCATTCTCCTGGAAAAGATATCAGAACAACTCTGGCTGAATTTGTTTGTTAACAATAGCTATAGATCAAGGATATTTGCACTCGACAATTCTTCAGCTCAAAGGCATCAATTTATAATATGAAAATGTCAGGCATGAGGATCTGGTTGGAGATAGGAAGGCATTTGGGGTTGGGTTTCCCAGTATCCTGGAAGTGTGTTTGCCTGACCACATTTTTTTTTTTTTTTGGTCTACAATTAGAACTGAATCTAAGACATTAAATCAAGCTTCTGAAAGAGCTGTTATTATTCAAGATTGCCATGGTCGTTGTCTCCACAGCCTGTATAAACACAAAGATATTGAGAGATCACGGTTCACTGTGAACCATAAGGATCGTGTCCCATGAAGCTGGTGCCTTCAGGCACTATGCACCCTGAGTTTTCTATACTGCCGGTGGCCACCAGATTAGACAGTCTAGGAATGTGCACCAAGGCCCTATAAATCCTGAGCAGAAGCTTATAAACACAACAGTCTTCCCCAATGTCTTCCTAGGTCTCCTCTTACCAGGTAGTGGAGTGTGAGTCCAGGAGGAAGGTGCTCGAGCCAGTTAGATGGGTTCCTCTACTCAATGTTTATGATCTTAGGCAAAATAATTATTTAAATTTTATGGGCTTAAATATCCTCAGATAGTCATACCTATTTGAAGGATTCCTTTACAAATTAAAGAGGTGATGTTGGTAATTTCCCAGGACAATGCCTGGCAGTGTTGAGTACTTGTAGGGCAACTTTCTTCTACCCTACCTTCCCTCCCACACATGGGGCTTCTTCCCCTTCCTCTTCAGTCCTTATTTCCTACTCCCCAGATGGCACTAGGAACTCCCTACCAAGGGATTTCTTAGAAAGTCACTGGAAATTTCAGTAGGTAATTGCAGTAACAGTTGTCTTGAGGATTTTGTGAAGGATTTTTAAAATCTAACCAGAGCTGAGAAAAAGAAGAAAAATTGAGGGTCCTGGGATGAGAGGAAGGGAAAAGAGAGAGAGATACAGAAAGAGAGAGAGAGAGAGAGAGAGAGAGAGAGAGAGAGAGAGAGAGAGAGAAAGAGAGAAAGAGAGGATGAGAGAGAGATCTTCCTGCAGGTGAGAAAGTTCAGCTGTGCTTTTTCTTCTCTTTTTCCAACTGACTCTTGGGAGCCCATCCCAGTTACAATTTTCCCAGGGACTTCCTGCTGCACTGTGACTGGGTGGGGCCAGATCCCTACCATCAATGTAATACTTTACCTTGAGAAAGGCCTGTAGTGTGCTTCTGAGGATATTTAAGCCCATAAAATTTAAATAATTATCTTGCCTAATATCATAAACATTGAGTAGAGGAGCCCATCTAACTAGCTCAAGCACCTTCCCCCTGGACTCACTCCAAACATCTTCCTAGAGAGGAGTCTGTAGAGACTCCATTTTTGTCCTCAGTAAAGACTTGGCAACTTCTGGTGGGTGGCCATAACCTCTTCCTGTAAACAGCTGGGTCTTGGTCAGGATAGGGCAGCAAGAAAGGCCGTGACTCTCACTTGCTGCCAGCTGGCAGATCTGAAGTTTCATTGATATGACAAATGATCATCATCCACTTATGATGCACCGCCCCGTCCTACACGCTGGAGACATGATACTAAACCAAATAGACCTGGCCCCCGAATCCTCCGCTACTGAGATAGAACGTGGCAGAACGTCTCCAGGGAGCCAGGAGGGGCACAGTCAATTCCACTAAAAATAGAGATGTGCTCATGTGCAGCCCCACTGTCCTCCGGCCCCCTACCTTCAGCATGGCCTACATTATTCTCACCATGAGCTTCCACTGCAGAGAAGATGAAGATAAATCATTGTGTGTGTCCATTCTCTTACCAGGTCATTTGGACCCTAAGGACATTCCGGGTTATTCATGTTCAGGTTTTACAGATACTATGACCGTTTCTATTGTCTCTGCTCCCAAGCCTTGGAGGAAGGCAAGCTGGAGGAATAGGTAGGTGAGGGGAGTATTGTCCAGGGGGAGTTTTACAATAAAGCAACCTATGCATTTCTGAAAGTTACCATGCTATGCAAAATCTTGCAATAAAAAACCTCAGCATATGGGATTGAAGACATACACTCAAAAAATTTGTCAGTGACATATTGGTGGTGGTGGTGGGGCTAACAAAAATGGCAGCAAAGCTTTGTACATGTACATGGACAAAAAAACGCAGATCCCTACCATCAATGTGGTACTTTACCTTGAGAAAGGTCTGTAGTGTGCTTCTGGAAGTGGATATCTGAAGGTTTGAGGCTTGGAGTTACCGTGAATGGTGAAAGGCAGATTACCTGAAATGAGATGTCGGTGAATGACTCCTCACTCCAGAAAAGATAGCACAGGTGTTCAAGATGTGATGTGTGCTCATGTTTCCTTCCAAGTTTGGTTCAATGGACATGGTTTTTGGGTCACCTAGTGTTTTTTGCAGAAGAATTCATGCATAAGCAAACATGACGTACGCATGATGCTAGAGTGCTTCCCTAATTTATCAGTCCTGTTGGAACAAAATTACTTTTTTGAAATAATGGTAGAACATACTGTATTTTCTAGTTTTCTGAAGACAATCTGAAATATGCCTGTGGTCCAGTGCAATTCTTACTAATGCTTCCATTTTACTTCCAAAGTATTCCAGTTCCAACAATAGCATTCTATGACCGCTGAAGACAAGCAGGAATACTTCATGAAAAGCATGTTTCTTAAAAGCTCCCCCTCCGTGTTGCAGCCATGGGAAGTTCAGTTCACATTTCTCCAGTGTGTGGTGTGACTTGCTGGGTGTTGCACTATGATTCCCCTTTCTTGTCCTTTGATCTCCAGCCCAAAGCCCTTCTTTAATTCACCCCAGATCAGCGACTCTTTCTTTCAGAATTCAGTTATGTTGTGGAACCACTGGGAAACGAGTTCAGCTAATAGGGGGCAGGAGACGGAGGCTACTTGAGGTGTAAGAGTATCAGTCCCATAATTGGCAAATCTCATCATACCTCTCTAAAATCTCTGCCTTATTGTGTTTTATAAAATTTTAGGATGCACAGAGGTCACCTAAAGCACTTGCTAAAAATGCAGATTCCTGTGCCCCATCAACAGAGCTGTTTACTTAGATCTGAGGGATTTGGAGAGTCTGCATTTGAATGAACACACTGGGCTTTTCCATGACCCACACTTTGGAAAACACTGCATTAGCCCCTCAGCCTCTTAACCTTACCTGACAGCAGGCAGCCTGACAAGTTGCAAGGGCTAAATGAGGCTGCATGAATAGATGCAATGTTGCATCTGACCCGTCACACCTGGAAGTTTTCCAGACTCTGAGGATTCACTGCCAGGCCAGGTGTTTCAGGGGATGGCACTGAGCAAAGTTATGCTGTGTTGGGGTCCAGGGTTCTGCCTCCACAGACTGAACTACCTTTTAAAAACAACTAAAACTCTTTGCATTTCAGTTATCTTTTCCACAAAATGGTCTGAGGAGTCAATATTTCTTTGGATCATCGCAAAACTAGCAAGTAAAACTAGGCACATATTTTATTTCTCAAAAGCATATATTTAGTGCATAACAAACATAGATCCTTAATGTAGTTGTTGAAAAAGGAAAAATAACCCTTAGGGGATTTAACAGTTGCATCCATTACAGACCCCTTATCCACTGCCATAAGCAGACAGAGTGACTGATGAAAACAGAGCCTGGCCACTGCTGGTGGGAGGAGCATGGGGCAGACAGCAAGGGGGAAGGACAGACGAGAGCCTCCTTCCTGTTTGCTCCTGCCTGCTCTGCAGGTATATGTCCCTCCCTCTTCCTGACCCAAGCACTTCACCACGCCTTTGCCAATGGTACAAAGAGCACACACAGCACATCCATTCAAAGAAAGTGAGACAAAGGGAATCAAAGGGGACTTTTGCAAATACACCAGAGGAAAAACGTGCTTCAGATGAAAGAAAGTCAGCCAAGTTAGGAAAGACAGAGACTAGCTCTAAAACATCAGTGCTTCTACAGCTCTGGTGTGATTAGGCATCACCTGGGGGACGAAGCAATGTGATAATTTCTGTGTTAGGAAGCAAGGCAGAGGAGGCAGGGAGAGTAATGAAGTGTGGCTCAGTGGAATTAGTTTGGGCAGGTTGGAAGCCAGTCTAGTGGAACAAACCCTGCACACGGATCCAGCCCTTGTCTTTGGGCTCTGTCATCTGCTGACCAGAGATTTTTGGTCACCTTGTCTCTGAGCCTTAACTCTAAGAGAAAGATGAAGGCTTTTGATGTGCCCCTCCCAACCTCATTCCCCACTCCCCAAAACACACTCCCTGAGAGGGCTGCAGACATTCCAGGCTGCTCTGATGAGTGTCATCTCCAGAGCAAGGCGGGTGGTTCTGTTCTGGGCATGGCAGGGCTACCCCTAGGTCATGGACCCCCTTTCTGGGTGACAGACTTTCGAGAGGAACACACAGGAGCTGATACCGTGGACAGCTCCAAGGGCCTTCCACAACCTGCTGTGAGAGAAAGGATCCAAGGAACCAGTGATGGGGCAAAACTAACTGCATGCAAAATACATGAAAGAGGTCGTCATGTGGGAGAAGAACAATAGTTGCTCAGTTCATGGTCTCGAACCCCCTTTCCAACCCAGAGGACTGTTGATGCTGTCTGCCCAGCGTGTATTGCAGGGTGACAAAATGCCAAAGGCAATTTTGAATGCAAATATGCCATGAGCCATCAAACACTATGCAGATGCGAAGATTATTCCCATCCAAAATTCAGGGGTCTACAGGTCAGCTGGTCCAAGAGTCACCAGTCTACCTGTGGCCCTGAGTATTGCTGGGCACCCTGCCTTGTGTATTTCATACAGTTGCAAAAAGAAAATAAGAATAAAAGCTGCCACTTGGGAAAAGTATGTACTTAGGGGTTGCAGGGGATGTGCAGACTACATGCATCCCACAGGCTAAAAGCATCCATTAATTTCAGATTTTCAGGCAACTATTTCTGAAAACCCACAAAAGGATGTACAGAAAACATACTTACACAAGGAATGGTCCTCCCCTTTCTGACACACACAGGGCATTTCTTCATGCTTCCCTGTATCTGGGTTTGAGCTCTAACAAACATGAGTGATTTCCTCTAATTCAGATGCTTTTGCAAAATGTCACTTCCCACATTGAGGCCACCTCCACATCCTGCAATGATCTATGTTGAATTAACTTTGCTGATTTGGACACGTTTATTACACAAAAGATTCCTTCAGTAGCCAACCAAATCCATATAAATTCTATTTAGGCTCTATTTTTGTTAGTATACTTAAAAAATTGACTAATGTGAAATATCCTTAGTATGTGAGAGTTTTTTTCAAAGTATGACAATATTTTCTTCTCACTCCTCCATTGAGCACCTACTATGTGCCGGGATCAGTGCTCAACACTTGCTGTGCTTGTTTCCACTATTAGTCTCGGGCGAGGCTGCTAAGGCCAGAGGTGCTCGGTGACCTGCCTGGCTTGTTCCAGGATGGAAGAGAGCAGGACGGTGACTGCACTGACCTGAGAGCTGCTCACAGCCTGGAGAAGATCAGGTACCACCTTGCTGCTAGGAGCCCTGGGCTCGAATGGCCAGAACTCCTGGCTGGAAAGTCAATTCACTAGGCAGAGGCTTTACTTAGGAGACTATATGGGCTGAATTCAGACACTACAAATCAATTTCTAGGCATTTGGTGTAACATCTGCCTGTTAGGGCCTCATCACAGACATCAGATTCCTTACTGGCCCCGGCCCTGTGGGGCTCAACTCAGTGGTCATTCCAGCCACTCTCGGGTCACAGCGGCTCACCTGAGTGTGAGGCAGCATGTGGTGAGCAAGTCCTGTCCCTCGGTACATAGGCACCCATTGATCCTAGGCTCTCTGTTTCCCTGAGAAATGGCTGCCCTCCATGCCTCTTATCTTTGGGGCATCCAGATCAGGAAACTCTTTATGCTGTGTGATTTCCAGGATCCCAAAAGCATGTTTTTGAGAAAAATTTCATTTACGGGGAAAGGAAATGACTTAATAATAACTCAGTGTTTTATCATAATGAAAGAGTAGAGAAAAAAAAAACCCAAATCTATCTATCTTCTTGGGCTAGTCCTCCACTACTGAGTGTCCATCCCAGGCCTGGATCCACACAGCATAGGTCTTGCAGGTGGTCATTCAGTGTTACATGTGCAGCTGCCAGCAACTCTTCTTTGGTGTGGTTCATGCATCTCACTCCCAGTGTCTCCATCCAGGCAGAGGATGAAGGATCCAGGTTGCCATTAAACATACCTGGACTGAGATCCCCAGATGTGTCTCTGGGCACGTGACATTGGCGTAGCCCTCTGAGACTCATGCTTCCCTGCACATTGCCTCTGTCTACTTTTTCCCATCTTCTCAGGAAAGCCCACTCTTCTCCCCTTTATCTTAAACTCCACCCCCCTGCACCATGTGTGTGTGTGTCTCTGTGTGTGTATGTGTGTGTTAAGTTTGTATGCACCTAATAATAGGTATAACAGAAATTTTAAATTTCCAGATACCTTTAATATAAAAGTGAAAATATCTGGAATGAGCAGCATTTTCTCCAAATATACATTTAATCCATTGCAAATTTCATACCACAGAATATCATCTTTCCACATATAACAAATTTCATTTTAATAAAATTTAAACATAAGTGTTGTAGTAGTTTGCTACTCATCAGTTTAATAGAAACAAAATTCAAAATTTAATCCATGGAACAATGGATAGATATAGCACAGCATTTAAGGCATTATTTAAAACAGAGTGAAAACAGTTGTATGAAACACATTCCCTATAGACGCTTCACCTCTTTCTAATGGGATTATCAAATTCTGTGACAAAAGGCAATGAATACAGTAGATATCTGCATGACTTCACTAAAGTACTTAATAAGTTGCATTTTCACAAACAATTCACACGCACATAACTATGAATGTCAGTTAAAAATAGACTTCCCATTATCACAATGAGATTACACGCCTATTAGATGGTATAAAATTAAAAAGACTGGTCACAACAGGTATTGGTGTGGGTGTGGAGGAACTGGAACTCTTGCTCGCTGCTGGAGTGAATGCAACATGGTGATCACTTTGGAAAATAGTTTGTCAGTAACTTAAAAAAGTTAAATATATATCTAGATATGAAGGGGACCCCAAAACCCCAAAATTTATTTATAAAAAATTATGCATGTATTCTTATGTGTTTAAACTTCAGTCACCTTCCAAGTACTCTCCATTTGATGCAATACACCTATTGAGATACTTTTTCCACTGCTCAAAAGAGTTTTTAAACTCATTAATGTTGATGCATTTCAGGGCTTCTGCCGTTTTTTGTTTCACTTCTTCCACATGGGCAAAAGGTTTCCCTTTGAGGACTTTTTCTTCTAGTGAAACAAGCAAAAAAGTCTCTTGGGGTGAGACGGGGCGGATAAGGAGGGTGGGGCACGGGGGTCATGCCATTTTGAGTCAGGAACGCGAGGTGTGGGCAGGTGCACTCGTCAATCACCCATCATGAAACGGGCAGATGTGGTGAAAACGTCTTCAAAAAAAAATACACTGAAACTGAATGCAGTCTCTCACAACAATACTAGCTGGTACACTGATGTTGATTACTTAGCGGAGGAGGTCTGTACTACAAAGGACCCGCTCTCCAAAAGGTAATTCTGTTTTGGGGGGTCCCCCTTGTCTATATGATCCAACCATTCTATTCCTAAATTGTTTCCAAATATAAGGAAATACATACCAGGTGTGCCGAAAATGTATGAACGTTTTAAGAGACGTTTTGGTTGGCCATAATCAGAAGTATCTGGGCACATTGAGTACCTGTTGCAATTACAGAAGTCAAATGTGACTTATATTCATCTTTTATCTGCATATATGGAGTATTACAATGTAAAACAGTTTTTTTTCCTTTCTCAAAACCCGTATACATTTTCTGACACCCTCAGTATTATACAAAGACTTGCACACAAGTGTTCACAGTAACTTCATTTGTAATCGCCAAAAACTGGAAAAAAATATTGTCAACAGACAGATTAAAAATTGTGGTATAGCCATATAATAAAATTCTACTCAGCAAAAATAAGAAATGACTTATTGATAACCACAACATGGTTATATCTCTATACTAGCATACTGTGTGAAATAAGCTAAACAGAAAGATCCCATGTATGTACAACTTTTAAAATGCAAATTAATTCATATTAACCAAAGAAGATCAGCAGTTGATTGAAGATGGAGAGGGTGGGGAGGAAAAGGGGGGAGAATTAACAAAAGGAGCAAAATGAGCTTTTGAGGTGATGAACTTGTTCATTCTCTTGATTGTGGTAATGGTTCTACAAGTGTATACACGTGTTAAAATTGGTCAAATTATACACTTTAAATATGTGTGGTGCATTCTATGTCGATTATTCCCTAATAAAGTAGTTTAAGTTTTTTTTGAGAAGGATGGTTTCTACTGCCATAGACTCATAGCAATAACCTGTGGCTCAAAGCCATTAATAGGATGACAAATGTGCAATGAAACGTTTTTGCTTTTTGTTACATTATTCAGCATTTTGAAGAGAGAAGGGACATGGCATTCTCTTACACTCTTAGGAAAAAGAGTCCATTCGACCTGAAGTGCAATCTGGCAGCATGTATCAAAAGTCTTATATGGTTACAACCTTAGATCCTCTTGGAAACCACTAAGATTTTATTCTCCAAAGACACACTCATGTATGCATTTTCAAAAATATCCAAAACATTATTCAAAATAGTGAAAAGTTAAAAGCAACCCTAAGTCCATAAGGAATTAGTTAAATAAATTTGGACCCTGCATTGTGTGTTTCCTCTGTCTTTCTCAACACACACATGTTCTGTGTCTTTCTCTTTCTCTTTCTTTCTCACACATACACAAACAAACAAAGATTTCTGAAAGTATAAAGCACATATTGGATTGTTTCTTGCATATTATTGTGCAGCATGTTCATCCATAGTATGTTTTGTGCTTATTTCCATATCTGTAAGTGAAGAATTAACTCGTTTTTTTTTCATGACTACAATGTATGTATATCCTATAAGAAATTTAATGTGCCATAAATTGATAAACATTTAGATTATTCTCAATTTAAAAAATCCAATAATATGCAATAAACTTCTGAGTGCAAATATTTTTCTTCACTTGTGAGAATTACCCATCTGCAGAGTAAAATTTTGAAAAGAGTTTCTGGGTCAAACTATATATTCACTTAAGGAATTGATAGATATTTGGGCTCCAAAAACTGTGCTCCAATCTGTCCCTACGCATCCTGCCGGAATGGAAATTGATGGGCTATCATATGTTTAATTGTTATAACGTTCATTTCTACGTTCAACTTTGATTAACATTTTGACGTGAACTGCCTTTTTATGTCTGTAATACACACATGCTCTTTTGTTTGCCAGGGTTATGCTTCTTATAAAGAAGAAAACCCCACCGAGCGGCTACCCCTGCTGTGACCCTGCTTTAGTGCTTGGGTCCTTGGCCCCTGGGAATCTCATCTGACTCAGACTGGGCCACATCCCACGAGTCAGAATGTGCAGATGACCCAAAAAGGACCAATCTTTTTTTTTCTCAAAAATTTCCAACTTGTAATTCGAGTGGTAGCTTTCTCATATTTTGTGATCATTAGATGTAAGAAACTTGGTCTTTATTATTTTATTTGTTCCTACCATGTGAATTGATTGTGATTTAGCAGGAGATAATAAGTCCAGATCACAAAGACCATCAGAGGCCAGTAGAGATTAGAAGTGAAGAGAAAGCTCCTTCATCGTTAAACTTCTGAATCCAGCCATGCCTACTTGATTTTTCAAGCTACTTAAGTCAGTATATTTTTTCCTGATTGACTCAATTGAAATTTGATTTCTATTTATTGCCTAATAGTGAATATCCTTACATCATTTTAAAAAGCTGGGTTTTTTAATTGACAAAATAACTTGGAATAAATTAGTTCATTGTCTATAATTCCTAAATTTAAAATAATAATAGTAATAATAATGTGCTCTCAAAAAAAATTAAAGTATGCTGGGAGTCACTGAGCCAATTATATGAACTTTTACCAAGTGTTTACTACATGACAAACTAAATCAGTTTAAAGAAAAAGAGAACCTGAAGTTCTCGTCAACTGGTGAAACTGGAAGCAACTGTATACAGAGACTTTAACAAATTTAACTTTTTTTGAGCTGCTGAATAGTCAAATTAGCCCAAGCAGCAAAAACTGCTGGTGTGGGTGCGAGCAACCTTGGAGCATCCTATCTCCACTTCTAACCAGGTCAAACCTGGGACCCGTCGGTGGCAGTGCCAGCCAAAAAGAGCATATGCAAAATGAATTAGGAAGTTAGTCAGCTCCTAAGACATGCAGGTCCCTCCCCTCCCAGGCTGGCTCGACAGCCAGTGGAGATAGCCAAGCCTTCCTGAGAAGAGGAGTGGGCAGCCAGTTCCCACTAGTAGGCCGGCAGCTCTGCTCTCCACCAGCTGTGGCCGCCATGTGGCTATCTGTGTCTGTGCCAGGCTGGAGGAGGCTGCAAAATGGGCCCTGGCTAAATGTGACTAGAAGGACACTTTCCTACAGCGTGACCTTAGACTCTCCTTGCACACCAAGTTTCTTCCATATGACAGTAGCTGACTTGCGTGTGCATGCACACTCATACACACGTGTATGTTCCAGGCTCTCTGGGTCTCCACATGTCTAGCTGCCTGTACTCTGGAGGGAGAGAAGTGTCTGTGGCCACCTGTCAGAGGAAGGAGACATTATTCTGGTTGCCTGCAGCAGGGAGCTACAGAGACAGCTTTCACATGACTTCTACCTTGACCTTCTGAGTGAACGGCAGACCCTAAGGTTGATAAGAGTGGCCACGTACTTCCTCTTCCTGGCTTGGGTTGGCTGGAGCAGGAGCCACTTTGACCCCACCTGAAAACAGCCAGACAACGAGGTTAGAATTTCTTCTTTGGTAGAAGATTTCAAGAAACTCTACAGTGGATATTATTAGCATCCTGGGGCAGAGGCTGGAATCACATTGCTCTTGTGCTCCTGGGGTCCAACCTTAGGGCAGCCTGGTGGAAGGAAAATACGTATGTCAAGATGCACGGTGGAGAAAAAGGAAATAAAAAAGAACATTGTAAGAACAATTTCTGTGAAGCCAGAGCCAGTGAATGTGACAAAATGAATGTGGATAGGACTTACTTTCCCATCTTGACCTTCTCTCAACTAAACTGTGACTTAGAAAAGCATCTCCTCCTGCTGCCTCCCCTGTGTGTGTGTCCTCCCTCATGAGGGACTCCATCCCTCATCTGTACTGCTCTGACAACCACATTGTGTTCATCCTTGGCTGTGCTCTTTGCCAGTAGTTCCTGATTTAGTATTGAATGAACTACTAAAAGTTTATAAAAATACAATATGAGGAGAAACTGAAATTGCATTGACAGCTTTAAAAACATTACCGTATTTACTGTCATTCTGTTACAAAAGGAAGGTCCTATCCATGCCCAGATGTAGGGCAGCATCACGTCAACACAAAGACAGTTGCCTAAATGAAACATATTTAGCTTCATGAGTCCTTGCCATCTCGCTTGCCTTGTTTTCCGCTTGCCTCAGACCAGGAGCCATGGCAGCCAGACAGTGTTTGGGACCACAGTACTCCTGCTTTCAGCAGCCAAACCACAGCTCTGGTATCTGTCAGCTGGAGAAGGATTCATGTGCTACTTCATCTGTAGGTTTAACGTATAGTTGGTACTTAACAGGAGATCGGACCTTATCCTAAACAAATAAATATTCAAGGTAGAATTTCAGACAACGTGACAGGCCAGTAGAAGTCAATGTTTGAGGGCTTTTTCAGACAGGATACTCTACCCATATGCCTTGCCCCACTGCTGGATGGCAGGATGCCTGTGAGCACTCAGCTCCTGGCCTGAGTCCTGGGCTCAGCATCGTTCTTTTTGATATCCATGGGACACAGGCCACAGATGCAGTATGCCCCTCCCATCCTTCACTCCCCTAAGAGCTAGCTTTAAAACCTTCGCATGCATCACCTCTGTTAATGCCTCTGACAGTTGAAAGACTTTCAATTCAGGCTAATAAAGAGCAATTCTGGATGGCAGTAGCTATCCAAATAGAGTAAATTAAAATATGGAATCTTACCTTAGAACCTTGTGAGACACAGGATTTGAACTGCTAGGGGCCCGGAAAGCAAGTCTCAAGTTCACCCCTGCCTCGTCCTGGTGGGTACATGGCAGAAACTGCCTGCTTTCAATAGCTGGCTCTCCCATTGGCCACCCATCCAAACTGTGTTGTGCTTTGGACACAGGCACAGATGACAGACTCTGAGAATCTCTCTTCTGGGAAATTGAAGCCAGAGCAGATGCACAGAGAGATGGAAGGAGACGGAAAAATCTTCTTGTGAAAGTGAATTGCATTGAAGCTTCTGGAACCAACCAGTCCCCAGCCTTTCCAAAGACCAGTGAAAATACTTCCCTTTGGTTTTGTGAGTTAGTATAAAATTCTTCCAAGAAACCTTCGTTTTCATCCATTCCTTCATTCATTCTTTCATTTTCATTCTGGACAAAGACAACTTATGCAACTTAAGACTCTTTTACATTATCTATGTAATTTAGAAAAGCTCTTTGTCTGACCCTGAGCAGGTAACAAGCTATCTCACCCTCCACTTCCTATAGAATGAATATCATAATAATATCTTCTAATATTTTGTGGCGTACTTGCATTATGTAATGTAAGTATAGGAAACCACTTAAAAGTGGTCAAGTTCAAGGATAATGTTAGTTAATTCTATATATATCACTGGAAAGCAGTCATTTTTCTTTTTCTTTTTCCTTAACTTATTCCTGATATTATCCTTAAGTTTCAAATAAGGTTTAAATATGAAGCCAGGAAGCCTGGAATCACAAGTGCTCTGGAGCCCAAGTTCTTGGTATCGTTAAAAGGTGATATTAATGGCAATAATGTTGACTACTTATTTAGAATGAACATTATATAAAATACCTATGCCAACTCAAATTCGCACCATTTCACTGTAGAACGAAGGAAACCGAGGCCCACAAGTTAAGGTGCATGCCCAAGAACCCTTTGGAGAGCATTCTACTGTGCTCCATGGTCTGTGTACTTCATCACATCGGCTTCCTGTAAAAACAACAACAACAACAATAATAAAAGTGAGGCTATAAAAGCAAGGCATAGCAAGAAGGGCTGGTGGAGAGCAAAGAGGGTTGGAGTCGATAACTTTTGCATCTCCATGTGGCTTCACAGCATCAGCAGGGCCAAATACCCCACCAAATTGTGCAAGTAGGAATCTCAGCCACACTTTGAAAGTAACAAAATTGGAGGGGGTGTGAGCATCAGTGAGTAGAGAGCAATGGTAGGTGAGGCTAAAGGGCTCATGTCAAGAAGAATTTCTATTCAATAAGAGGACTCCATAGACAATGACCATAATCACATAATTCAGAGACATGCAATTCTGTAAACAGTGGGTGTCACCTCATCGCCTCATTAGGTGATCAGTGTATCAGTTGATAGGCAGAAAGTAATCTCTTATTAACTAGTGTTGGCAATATAATATGTGACTACACCTGAGACATTCATGATGCAATGGACTATGTCATACATTCCATGATTAGCATTTATGTTAATTAATCCTAGACATAACCTCTCCAAGCCTGAGCTGGGGAAGAGGGCTCCATGAGCCAGAGGGAATCATGATAGAACCCTTCTTCTGATATCATAGATAACCCAGAAAGAAAGCGTGAAGGGAAAGTACCTGTGTTTCAATTTCTAATCAATCATTTATTAAATCTGTCTTCTTAGTCAAGACTTTTACCTATCTGGCCATTAAGGTTCTCACTTGTAAAACAGAAAGAGTATCTATTATTTCTTCCCAAAAGAGTTGTCATACACATCAAATGAGGCAAAATGCATGAGAACATTTTGTGTACTGCAAATGGTATTTTTTGGTGATTCCAATATTGTCATCCTTCAATACAATGATTGTTTATGTTTCAATGATATGTGCCTAGCACATACTTAGGTTGAGAAACAGGAAAATCAGGGAGGAAGACTCTGATGCCGAGTTTAGGGCATGTTCTGTCAGGTGGTAGAATGGGGACGAGGAGGAGGTGCCATAGAGGAGACTGTGCTCGAATGAAAGTCAGGCAAAGCTGCACAGCCCTTCTTCTCTCATTCTGCAAGAGGGAAGAAGAAGGAACAAACAAGCAGAGAGTCTGTATTAAGTGAAACCCCTTGGTCAATGCCTAGACTTAGCAAACAGGAGACTAAAAAACAAAAACAAAAATGAGAGAGAGAGAGAGAGAGAGAGAGAGAGAGAGAGAGAGAGAGAGAGAGAGAGAGAGACCCACCATCAAGGGAACAAATCAACCATTACAAATGTAAGAGAAAAATTAAGGTAGTGTGATCCCCTGAAAGTAAAAAAAAAAAAAGTGTTTCCAGGAGGGAACATGGTAAAAAGTGATGCAGAAAAGACATGAAAGACCAAAAGAATGAGGACCAAGGGAGAGCCCTTTTGGTTTATCAGTAAAAAGTCATTGGTGACTTTCTCGAAGACAACTGCAGTGCCATGTGGGAGCCACAGGAGAAAGCACACTGTGAAGGTACCTGGCATTCTGCACCCCAAGATTCACCCTGAATACACTGTCACAAAAGATCTGTCACTTGAATAAATGTTAGAAGATCTGATCTTTTAAAAAATTATTGCTTCATTTTTTACTTCACCTACTTGTATTTACTGGCTTAGGAAAATTAAAAACAAAATAGATGCTAAGCACAATCTCCATAAGGAAATTTAGGACATGAAACTAGCCAGTCAGATTTTCAGATGCATGCAGATTTAATGCAATCTGGGAAGTCTTTAGCAACGGTTTTGCAAATCACTGTGTGCCATCCACCTGCAGTATTCTGCTATGAGATAGGGCTTAGCAATCACACAGTAGGCACGGCCCCCTGGTGAAGCTGTGCACATCAGTTGCCTTCTGAAGATATCAACTCTGGAGATATCTAATAGATGCTGTCATGAGTGAACAGGAAAGTTGATATACAAAAGTCATTAGTCGAAGTACTATCTTTAGTTACCAGTTAAAACAAGAAAACAAAAGCAAAATGTTCAGAACACTATCTAAGAGCACATGTTTCAACTTAGATTATGATAAAAATCAAAAAAAAGTTTTCCTCCTAAGAACAATAGTAAGGTGGGAAGTTGTACAACATGTGGCGAAGCCCTTTCCAGACACCCTCTCCCTGCCTCATGGAAGCTTTTCTCAGCAAGGACGAAGCTGAGCAGAGGGATATGAATTCACTTTTTTTGGCTCACATCTTTCCCAGAAGTCTCTGCATTTTGAAGCCTTTATTCTAATGGAAGAATGAAAAATAATTTTAATTAGGGAAGTTGATAGGGAACGTTTTGGCAGAGGAAGGGAGCTCTGGTGGAACTCACAAAATCAATCCAAATAGGGCACCCCCTGTTGCCCCTGGAACTAAGCTCTGTCCTACATACCCAGATCAGCAATGGGCAATGTCTCCTTTGCTGCTATGAGACTGCAAAATTTAGGGGGTGGGGGAAAGCCCAGATTTTCTATTGCTGCTGGTTTGTATCAGAGTGTCAAACTGTACATGCTCTTTCATCTTTATGTTGTCAAAGAAGGGAAGACTCAATCCCATGGGTAAGTGCTCTGAGTCACGAGTGGTGGGTCCTGAGGCTTCCTCGCTGGCCCCCACACTGGCTGGGCTTGGGACTGAGGAACAGGGTATGCTGAGGTAAGAGTCTGGGGAGCCTTTGCAGCCATCCCACTGAAGTGTGACCGTGGGTGAACCATGGAGCTTCTCTTGGCCGTTTTCTTCAGTTACGAAATGGGGAAAACAATGTCTCTGGAAATCTATTTCACAGCCTGGTGGGGAGAAAATGCAACAGAAGTGACCATGCTCTGGGAAGTCACCGAGTATGGTAATATTGCTCAGCCATCGATGCAGCCTCATTCTGCAAACTTGGAGCTTTGTCAAGACCTCTTCCATTCTGCCTCCTGACCCTTCACGTGGCAGAGGAGTCAGAGGGAAGGACCAAGTGAGGCCGAGTAAGAACAGAGTCTGGACCCAGAGACCTGACATGGTGTAACCCTGGAGGAGGCGCCCGTGAGGGCCTTCTCTGGTGCGTTGTCACACTGCTGCTTGGGCAGCACTGAACAGTGGTCGTTCATTTCCCAAGGGCTAGCAGAGATGGGCCTCCCGCTGTTGCACCACCAGCTGTCACTACCCACACTTCAAAAGGCATGCTTCTCTTAGAGGAGAGAAGCATCTAAGCACATCCTGATCTTACCCGTCTATGCTCCTCCCAGCTCAAGCACAGGCTCTTTCCGTTTTGTTGAGTCCAGATGCCATCCACCATGTGTGCTGTTCAGCCAGAGGCCCTGCATTATAGACTGTTCACAGGACTGAGGCAGAGGCGCTTTGAGATGTGTTCCCTCCCACACTTTTTAATTTCAGGACCCCAGGTGATCAGCAAGAGGGTGACAAATGGCAGCAGCTCAGGTCAAATGTGAATGCAGCCAGAGGCCCAGGGATGAAGTACAGCATGAAAAAAAATTAAAAATATGTACCCTCCCAAGTCAGCAGAGCAGAGCTAACAATCCCATATAAAGAAGCTTTGAGTGGGATGATCCTGTGTCTGGGAGGCAGGAGCAGAGCATGCGGCAGCTATAAATCTTCTTCCTGCACCCACTGCAGAGCCAGGGTCGGGAGGGAGGAAGAATGCAGAGCAGGAGGGAGGGCGCTAGAGGAGGGAGAAGGGAATGCGCGCACGCGTGTGTGTGTGTGTGTGTGTGTGTGTGTGTGTGTGTGTGTGTGTGTGTGTGTGTGAGAGAGAGAGAGAGAGAGAGAGAGAGAGAGAGAGAGAGAGAGGCAGTCAGATTCCAGGAGAGAGAGGGAGGGAAAGCAAGGCAGGTACAGAATGACCTGACGGGGAATACAAGTGTTCATTTCTCTCTTATGTAACCTGAAATGGCAGCTCTACTTCCCTGCTTTCAGCCTGTGCATTTATCTTTTAACACTGCCTTTTGCCATAAATCAAGATTCCACAACATGGTTTTTTTTAAAAATTCACGTCTGCAGCCCCTATGGAATCTCGTCTTTCTCTCCCCTCCCCTCCCCATGGCTCCCTCTCCCCCACCTTCCTATTCCCTTCCACACTCTTAGTTCATGGATCTTATCCAGCAGGCACTCTTCTCTTCTGCTCCTGCTATAAATAGTCATTTTAAGACGACAACTTGCTTCTTTAGGGGTAGAAATCTATCTTCCGTTCCATAAACATGTATGAAACACCTGTTATGTGTTACTCTGTATGATAGGGGTGTGTGTGTGTGTGTGTGTGTGTGTGTGTGTGTGTGTCTACAAAGAAACAGTAATAGGCTTGTATCTTGGTGCTCAAAGAAAATCAAATGGGATGGCTGAGAAGCTGGAGGTAGAGAGTTACTGCAGGAAGTGCATATGACCACAATACAGTTTGAAATGATAATATGTTTAAAAGTTTAAAATAAAGATGTGCAGAAGAAAGGGAGATCATGTGGAACTTGGAAAGCAAAGGGAGTGAGCATATGACCACCTGCTTTTTATTTTCATGATGGGGGTGGGGTCTCATGAAGAGTGAGTATGTCTTTAGGCTCATGGGTCTAGGAATTCTCCAGGGATTTTCATCTATTTGTATCATATACATATAGAGAGATATGCTGTATTGCTTCCATATCAGTGCTTCTTATAAATGCTTATTCAATTCACTCATTCATTGGAGATTCAACTAAATTAATAAAAGAATGGCATTTTCATTTTTTATCCTCACTGGTAAAAGGGTTAGAGTGCCACCTTCATGAAAATTAACTCAGGAAAGTAAAGGTCTTTTGCCTTCAAGATGTCTCCATGGCTTATCTCTAGCACCCCCTTACTCGAGTCTTGCCTTTGCTGAACAGAAGAGAACCGTGCCTCACTTTTTAGTGCTCTTCAGCAAAGTGAAGGCGTCAGAAGACATAGACTATAGTTTCAAAGGCAGAGCAAGAGGGCTCACCACCGTCTGCCTGATGTTGTATACTGGCCCGTAGGTTCAGGCTGAGTGGGTCTAGGCATGTTGTTTGACGTATTTCACAGCATTCTCATCTGTAACTAACAAAAGTACCTTCCCAACAGTTACTGTGAGGATAAAATAAGACGGTAAGCAAGATATGTTAGAGTAGGACCACACAACCAAAATTCCCTTCGTGTTGCCACTAAAAGATGTTTAGGACATCATCTAATGTGATTCCTTAAAATTATATGATTAATGTAGTATTTTAAATTTATCTACTTATGAGGGCCAAACATTTGTTTCCCATTTAGTGTTCTCTACAAAAATACAGAGTCTTCTATTGGGCAAAGCCTAGCTTCCTGTGTTATAGGATCTCTTTATGGTTGCTTTTTGATGAGGATGATGAAAGTATTATAGAATGTTCAAGCTGTAAGTGGTGTTAGAGCTCACCAATCAAAGCTTTTCTTTTTACAGGTAAAGAACAAGGGGCCTAAGGGTTTCATGATGTTTCCTGTTCAACTTTGAGTTCTTCCTAATGACTGGCAGAGGGCTGGGATCTTTAATGCTTCATAGTACAAAACTGCAGGGAGAACAAATGCATTAGTTGGCAGAGGGGTGGGTAGGTAGATGGGCAGGTGGATGGTAGATGAATAGATGGATGGATGGGTAGATGGGTGGATAGATGGATGCGTGGATGGGTGGATTGCTGGATAGGTGGATGGAGAATGGGTGGGTAGATGGATGGGTAAATGGATGGATGGGTAGATGGATGGATGGATACAAGGTAGATGAATGGATGAACGGGTAGGTAGATGGATGGATAGATGGATGGATGGATTGGTGCTTTAACTTTGATTTATTATGGTGCAAAAATATTGGAAGACGTCAGTATATGACATAACATAGCAAAGGGGCTTTCAAGGAGAACATCCAGGCAATTATTGGTAGAATAGTGCAACTTGAGGCACAGAGAGTTATTTGTGGAAGGTCTGAAATTCAGACAAGGGGCCAGAACAGCTAGGATGCTGAGGTGTGGGAAAAGGATGGAAGAAAAAGATACTGAGGGTCACACTCTCTCGCACACATTTGTTTAAGAAGTCTGTGCTGCACATATTATAAATGCTATCTTAGTTAATCATCCCTAACACATTACAGGTGATCTTTTACTTTCTTTCTTCTTATTTTTTTGAACAGATAGCATGGGGTAGGCAAAACAAAACCTCTGAGAGGCACTCACTTCTGTGCGAGAACATAGCAGTGACATTTAGGAGTTGGAATTCAAACCCAGGACTGAGTCTCCAAAGGTGACAACTGGTTCAGTCAAAGGACACAACCTCCAGGACGGTAGGTGCTCGCGGTCAGGAGTGTGCCCCTCACAGGACATGCTGCACCCATGAGGGAAATGGGCCAGGCTTTTGGAGAGGCAGGTAGGTGGTCTTTGGGAAGCAGGGGTGCCTTCAGGGTGGCAAGCTTTGAGAGGAAGTCTGTCCCTGTTTGTGGGGGTTCAAAGGGTGAAGGCCCTACAAAATTGCCCCTGGACCTTTTTCTAAGAAAGGTTGTCCATGTTTGTCTGGGCACAATCCTCACTCTGCTCAGCCCCAGATGGCCCCAGACGGTTCCACCATTATCCTCTGAGTGCCCTGCCCTGGGTCCCACTGATCAGGCAGGAAGAGAACCTGGCTGACAGGGGACCTGCCTTCTTCATCCAAGGACAAAGAACTGCTGCCTCTCCCCTGGTCTGGAAGCCTCCCTGCGTCTGCAGGCTGAGGCACCTGCCAGATGAAGTGCCAGCCCAGCGCGAGGTTTTGCGGCTCAGTACCTGCAATTTGCACAGGGGGAGCTGAAATATTTCAGACACCTGAGGTGCCCGTAATATCTGAGTGAAGGGGAAAAATATAGATGCCTTCAGCACCTCCTCCCACTCCTCCCTCAGAATCCAGGGCAGTGCACAGTGAACTTTTGATCAAGGTGACATTGGTTTAAAATAGAAAAATGGCACTAATTTTTTTAAGGGCTGGACAGAGAACTGGGGAAATGAAAAGGCAAATGAAATAACCAGCCAAGCCAGTTTGACCAAGGAGAGGGCAGTGACATCCTCCAGGACAGGGCTTCCCAGGCTTGGAAGTGCACACAAAGCTCCTGGGATTCTGTTAAAATGCAGAGTCTGCTTCAGGGAAGTTTTCAGATAGGGCCTGGGATTCTGCATTTCTAACAAGCTCCAGGTGATGCTTGTTCCTGGTCCTCTGAGTCATGCTGGGTCACAAGGAAGTCACCTTGTCTCCAGGCAGTTCCTCTCTGCACAGCCAGCTATCCTGTGGTCAGAAGGAGCAGCTGTCTTCCCTGAGCAACATCCCAGAGAAGCAGCTGCCCACTAGTCTCTGGTCATTGCAGATTGAGCTCATGTGCTCGTTCCAGGAAAAGAACCTCTCCATGGTAGGTCATGCAGCTTGGGGGTCTCCCTGGGCTTCCAAGTAAAAACACAAATCTGTCTCCCTGTGCAGTTCCAGCCCTCCCTGGGGGAGGGGCCTCAGTGGCCGCCACAGAGGGTTCTTCCTGCTCCAGGGGTACCGCAAAGATTAGCATGAAGGACTGATCCTGGGGCAGTCAGGACCTCAGACACAGCTCCTTTCCTTAGCAAACCACTTGGAATTAGTAATTGGAATCTCCACAGAGATTTGTGATTGCCCTTGGGTGATGGTGCCAGGCTGAGACCAGGAAGCAGGAGGAACTGTCCTGGCCCCGGCCCCAGGGCCTCACCTGTCTGTGACCTCACAGGTTGAGGACCCTGCTGCATCCTGTCATTCCACCCCAGACACAGGCATTCCAATTATATTTCCAATAATTTGTAGGGAGATTCAGTCCCAAGTTGTCTTGATAACAGCTGCCATCATGAGTGACTATACAAGCTCCCCAGAAAAATCCCACAGGCGCTGAATTTCATCACTAATGGAAATGTATTTTATTCCCTCCCTGAAATATTTCTGTTCCAGGATCCTGAAAAGAAAGGTAGAAGGCAAATATTAGTTCCCAGTGGAATATCACATCTTCAGAAACACAAAAATGGGAAAGTCTGGCATCTTCTGACCTCTGAGTGCAATTCTTTCCCTGAGGCCCCAGACCTGGAACCCGGTAGGGTCCGAGATCCAGGTTCAATGTTCAGGTCTATGCACAGATGAGAAAGATTCCAAAACTAGGTAAAGGAAGCCAGTGGCCAGCAGACTGGACTAACTCCATTCCAGTTTGCGGCTTGAGTATTTGCTGAGGGCCGTAACATGATGTAATCTCCGATATCCACAACAGCCTTGCAGCAACAGATGAGGCTATTTCTGTTTTCCACATGAGCTTTGTGAAGCTGGGGTTTCAATGCCTTTCCCAAGAGCCAATTCCTTGTCAGTGGCCAAGCTGGGACTTGAACAAGCTACTCTGCTTTAATTACCTTTTCTTTCTAGGACACAGAACACCCAGTCTCATCTGGAGACCTGCAGGATACTCTCACCTGTGTCGTCTTGTGCCATCACAACATCTTGGACAGCTCAGGTGTTTTCATGCCCTCCTACAGACTAGGGAACTTGCCTAGCAAGGAGCACAGGCAGAACTGTTTTTCAACTTGTTTTCATTAAATGCATATTTATTTGTTTATTTGGGGACAAGGTGTCACTCTGTCACCCAGGGTAGAGTGCAATGGTGCAACCATGGCTCATTGTGACTGTGAACTCCTGAACTCAGACAATCATCTGCCTCCACCTCCTGAGTATCCAGGACTACAGGTACATGCTACCATGCCTGGTTCAGGTTTCTGGAGTTCCAATGTTGGACTTGCTTTAAAGGAGTCTCTGAGAGGGACAGAGCCTCCTTTGGTGCCTGACTGCCCCTTTGTGAGCTCCTTCTTATGGTTTGAACACCCCTTAGTCCAAGTGCTCACTTAAAGTATGCAGGGCCACTCACACTTGGGGGGCAAACCCTTTCCTTGCTTCTAGAAATGACACGTGCGGGACAGGGCTGTACAAGTAGAACAAAACCCAGCATTGGGCACTTGCTTCTCCAAGCCCTCAGCTCAGATGCGCCTTCTCCAATGTGCCCATGATATCACGGTGTACTTCACTCCTAGAAGGTGTTCAACAAACCTCTACAGCTGTAAATGGCATCAACTCACATAAGAAAACCAGTAACCACCAATGTATGTAGCTGAACTTCAGAAGGCTTGGGTCCAGAGTGGGCCTTTAAAAGTTATCACGGAATGCACAGTTTTATTTTATCTCTATAGGCAGAAGCCTGGGCCTTTTGGTTCTTCTTTTCCATTTAAAATTGAAGAAACACATCAGTGAGTGATTAGCATATACTGTGACTGCTAAAGGGTGACAGGGCCAGCAGGGGACACCATGTCTCCGCATAAGAGGGCAAGAGTGCATCTGCTACCCCTGCCTCCTGGTCAGCAGAGCCCTGCTAGGAGGAGGGGTGAGGCACTCAGCTGAGGTGACTGTTCTCAGCCTTTCGCACAGGAAAGGTTGTCAGTGGGATGCAAGACAGAGCCACTGATTCGCCTTCTCTCTCCCCACTCTCCCGCTCTCCTGTGGGAACATGGGAGTGATGGCTGGAGCCCCAGGGCCTTCTTGGCACCACTAGTGGAAGAACTAGGGATGCATTTTAGAGTCATAAACCCTGATGCCTTTGAACATCGGAACTGAGGCCAGTCACTACCCATCTGTAGACTCCTCATTATGTAAAAGTAAATACATAAACATAAATAAAGAAATTACTTTTCAGTTGTTGTAGCCAAGTGATTGTTTCTATATCCTACACAGCTACAGAAGTGGGCTCAGCATAGTGGTTATCAGACACAGCAGCATCTCGTTTCTGCATCCTGAAGAGCTCAGGACTGAGCCTCGATATGCTGTGGGAGCAGACATTGCCTGTCTTGGTCCCGGGTGCGGGCCAGAAGTAGCAGCTGCCACAGATGAGAAGCCCACTGGGTGACAAGGATAAGTCCTTCTGTGCATCATCCAAATATGGCTCAGGAGGGACACTGACACTTCACAGGGCTGCAAAGTAGCCGTCATTCCAGAAACCTCCTGAGCAATAACCTAGGCGAAGTGAAGGAGTTTTAATTAAACCTCAGACCAATCAAAGACACTCAGGTGTCTCCTCGGAATGCTGACAGCTCCCGATGGCCTTAGGCTGAAGAACCTGCAGGGGAGCGGGAACAGACAAGCAGGAGGGGGAGCCCCTACCTCACCAGGACAGACAGTATGAGCCCTCAGCCTCCTCCTGGCCCTGGCTGGCCCAGTTGGTCCTCTTGGGGTGCTCACTCCCTGTGATGTCATACCTGGCCTGACCCCCCAGCCCTTTCAGAAGTGGGACTGGTCACTCAACACTGTCCATATGCCTGGGCCCTCTGCCCCCTCCAAGTTCAGGGAAAGAATAAAGCCTGTTTAAGACGGTTTTCAAAAATCCTCTGAAAAACAGGTTGCTGGACTGACTTATGGTCACTGGGTCTTGACTGTAGTCTTGCTCTATACAGAGACTTTGAAAAACACTTGGTTTCTCTGTGCCTCAGGGTCCCAATCTATAGAATAGGGATTGCATTTTCTCTTCCTCTCTCACTATAATTATTAGGACAAAATTAGATAAGGAGAATGAAAGTATCATGGATCACCGTAAAATTCTGTGCCAACATTAAAGTACTCTCCTCTAATAGATGTGTTTTTGTTTTTCTTAGATTAGCACTGTATATTTATTGGAAGGGTAATTTCAAAGATCTGGGAAGATAGTCCCATGTGGGTGCTCTCAAAGAGGCTGACAGTCCATACTACAATGTCAGAGCTCTAGGGTCATTGGGAGCCATTTAGTGCAGCTTCCTACTTTACGATGAGAAAACAACTAACCAGAGTGAGAGAAGGACTGATCTAGGACCTCGTCTCCTGAGTGGCTTCCACTCTGCTGTGGGCCCTTCCTCCAGGATCTTCCCAAGCTGTGCGGCCCTAGGCCCTGTCTGTCTGTCTGGCCCCTTCCAGGCACTTCCTCCCTGTAGAATCCTGTTGTTACAGCAATAACTATGTTTACACAAACAAATGTCTATAGGCACTGTATTCAGGACAAAAATACAGGAAGACAAAGTGACTGTTGCCAGAAGGGGCTGATTAAGGAAAAGTAAACTGCTTTAAAACAAGAGGGGAAGAAAAATCTAGAAACGCGATTTGTCAGAAGCCAGAATTGAAGTTTTACCTTATGCTGTAAAACCATACCCTCTTCATCCTAAGGTGAAAGGGAATTGTGATGAGTTGGTGAATATTCTATTTGTAGGCACATTTTATTTTAAATGAGATTGGTAATGTGTCTGGATTATGCTAAATTTTAAGCACCAAGGGCTGGTGGGCAGAGGCCGAATAATGAAGACATGACCTATTTTGTTCGTGGTGAAAATAGATACCGCGTAGGAGAAGGGAGGCCCGGCGGGAAGCACAGAGGCCAGAGAATCAGGCCAGGAGTGCCGCAGGTAGCTTTGGTCACAAGCACTCAAGGCTGGGGGAGAGGTTGATGGTGGACTCGGCCTAATTTGGGGAAGACCTAGATTGGGGAAGACCTCAGAACAGAGTTGATTCAGGAATCAGGCTGTGGCCCCAGCAGAACCAGCTACATAGGCTGGATCCAGAAGCAGCTCGAGAGAGCCTGAAAGAGGGTTGGGTCTGAAATTAACACAGGACAGAGGCAGCTGTCCAGGATCATGACTGTTTAGTTTTAATAGACTTGTTAGACTGTGGGACCCTGGGATGAACCGAAAACCTCTATTTTATTTACCAATACAAAACTCCCTTTATCTGGAGTAACTATATTTTGTGCTCTTAGTGACCAACTGGGGAAATTCTAATTTAATGATGCTGCAAAGCACAGGTAACAATAACTACATCTTATCTTTGGCTTCTAGAATTCATAAAGTGGTGTCTGTCATATCACTCCACATCATAGTTGCAGTAGCCTCTCCAGGTGAATATTTCTATCTTCCTTTAATAGATGATGAACTGAGATCATAGGGGGACACTCAGATTTCCCAAACTGCTGACAAAGGACTGAACTCTCCCAACACTTATGTGTTCTGACCCTTCCTATGACAAGTGAAGGGCCAGGGTGAAGCCTCAAACAAGTCCTGTGTTTGTGAGTGGTGGCAGTGGTAGAAAGGAAGTTCTGTCTATAGTGGAAACGATGACTCTTCTGATCAGGTAGAGTTCTGGGGTACAAGCAAGTGGCATGGCAACGTAAACAAGTCTATTCCCAAGAGCAAATACAATTTGAAGGGAAAGGGCAGATCCTAGGGAAAACCTGCCCTAGACCCAGACTCAGAGAACTGACACTCATCACTCTGAGTATATGAGAGGGATGATTAATGACATGTTGCATAGATTCATAAGTCACTTATACCACCAGGTTCCAAAACCAGATTTAACATAGCATCTCTTTGTTCTTAACAACTTTTTTTTTTTGCTTCGATTTAACAAAGCAACTGTCCAACGAATTAATGCATATTTCACCTGGACAGTGGTAAATAAATTGAAGCCGATAAAAACCCCAAGCTTGGCATCAGACTGATTGATGTAGGTTCCAAATCTCTATTTGTCTATCTATGCTGACTTACAAAACTTTAATCTATTCAAGCCAGTTTTCACAACTAAGGCGTGGAGATAATATCCTTGTGTAGTTATGAGGATATGTTCATGTTTATAACACATCTAGCAAAATGTTTAGCACTAAAGAAATTCTGGAGTTCTGTGTAAGAGTAGATAGTAGTATTAGTTTTAGTAATAACGTGCTTTACAATATTAGACAAAGAGGAAACAGTGTCAACAGACCATATAATTATTACCTGAAGGAGAGTGACCATGTCCCTAAAATTAAAGCAGAGAGCAATTAAAAATAAGACAAAGAGAAGCAAATAAATTGTGGAACTGACACTTAAGACAATCTTTTTAACAGCGGTCAGAGTTTCATGAGAGCAGTGATAAGGTCTTGTTTATTTCAATGTCCAACTCACTGTAAACATATAATAATAATCTGTTGAGGGAATGAGTGGGGAAATAAATCAATAGTTCTGGCAACTTGGTTGATTTTGGAAGGAGATTATCCAGTATGAGTCTTTGTCATTTGTTAAGGTCTTAGCATATAAGAGTGATCATATACTGCCTCTCTTCGTAGAAGTGTAGTGCCCCCAGACCCCTAGAATAGGCATCATTAATTTGGATGTGTCTGTGCCAGATATTAACAGTCAGCCTCACTAGACACTCTTCAAAATTTAAGGGGTAAATATGCATGTACACTTTCTTCTATCTACCTACCAGTTCATCTTTCCTTCTACAAGTCTATTCACCCATCTAATGTGTATCGGGTTCCTACATAAGCCGGGGTATATACTAGATGGTGCAGGATACACCATGAATAAGATGGAAATGATTCTGGTCCCTCAAAGTTCAACTTGCAACTGAGTAGGTAGATAATGGCTATTGAGAAAAGAAATACAATGTCAGAAACTTGCTTCAAATTCCCAATAATATAAAATTTTCTGAGGCCATGGTTTTATCCAGATAGCACTAAATTATATCATTGTCGTTCAATACTCCCAGGCTTAGGGATGTTTATGGAGCTCTTCATACTATTAGTAGACTTTTACCAATTCCTAACTGCTTACTGATTACTCTTCACTCTTAGATCATTCACTTGAAGACACCTCAAGTTACAAAGCTTGCATTTTATCATGCGGGATAATAATCCTTCTTCAGTTTATTTTGGCAAATTCAAATTTTTTTCAGTCATCATGGATCAAAACTACTCATTCTAATGCAAAATAAATGACAGAAATGGAGAACACTGTGTGGTTTCAGGACACACTCAACTTATGATATAATTGAGAAAGTGGAGAAAGTGTGTGTATGCACTGCAACGGAACAGACTTCAGATACAAGTTGTAAAGACTCAATGCAGCATGGTAGCCATAAGTAAATCTCTGCACATCCAAGAGGGATGATTGTAATGATGAGGGAGCATGAGAGCTCCAAATCCAGCCCACCTCTGTCGGCTTCCTGCTGTGTCAGGACCTAAGAAAACAGGACTGGAGGGTTCCTGACGTCAGCATGACAGGCAAAGGAAGGAGCCGACTGTGGCACGCTTGCATCAGAGCCAATCAGTAGGCTAAGCCCACGGGACCTCTGGAACAAGGACCACCCTTCAGAGTTTTCCTCATTGAGGTCAGGTAACTGGGCCCTTCTGGGTTCACAGTGATTAGTTATTGATAAGGAAGCCCCCCCAAAGGGAGTGTAGTTGGACAGCACAGCTCTTTCCAGTTGAGGCACTGGGTGGAGAGGGGTCAGGTGAGAGCCTTCAGCCACCAGCACTCCCAGCAAAAGGGGTCATGGCTACTTAACCTTTAAGTGAGATGGGGAGAGGAACCAGCTGGTTCCTGCAAAATTTTTTTCACCCAATAACACAATTATTAAAAACAGGTAAGTAAAATGGCCGATTCAGGTCTCCTTTGACCCCACATATGCCTCTAGCTTTCATCATACTCCTCCATCTTCCTTCAAGGCATACTTCTCAGAAGAGGACTCAACACATGCTGTCTCCACTTCTTCCTCCCATTCATTCCTTAGTAGGCTCCTGTCTTGTTCCTGCCACTGTCATGACTCAGTTACCACTCTTGCCAAAATAAACAGTGCCTCCATGTTGCTAAATACAGTGAAGCGTTTCCAACCCTCAACAAAGTCAATCACAGTCTCGTAGTTGTCCCATATCTCGTGTTTTTTTCCCATGACAGTGCTGTGACGTCACAATCTCCTTTGGTGCTCCAGTCTCCTCTGTGGATTCTCTAAGCATTGGGATCTTGGCTCAAGTCTTTATCTTTGTCTCCCCCTACTCTGTGTGCTCTCCCTAGACAGCCTCTTCACTCCCTGCATGGCCTCTCCTCACTAACTGAGACCTCCAACCCAGACCTAATCCCTACACCCTGGTGTTCAATTTCCTTAACATCTCTCAGTACATCTCAAGTGCACTCCAACCCTTTGCCCCAAACCCCTTTCGGAGTCCTTTTGTTCTCTGTGGTTCTCACTCTCCCTGTAATTATACAAGCCAGGAGACTGAGAATCAGTTTGACACTTGTCTTAGTCCATTTTGTAATTCTATAACAGAATACCTGAGTATGGGTAATTCACAAAGAACACAGATTTGTTTTTTACCGTTCTGGAAGCTAGGAAGTCCCAAGTCAAGGGGCCCACATATGGCAAAGGCCTTCTTTCCATCTCATCCTGTGAAGGAAAGCAGCAAGAGAAGAAAAAAGAAAGAAAGAAGAGAAAGGAAGGGGAGAGAGAAAGCCAAATTCATCCTTTTTAGCAGGATACTACTCCTGCAAAAATAGTATTAATCCATTTACAAAGACAGATTCCTGCTGACCTAATCACCTCCCCGAAATCTCACCTCTCACTGCTGCTGCATTGAGGATTAAGATTCCAGCACATCAACTTTGGGGGACACATTCAAACCATAGCAACATCTTTCCCTTTCTTCACAATTCAATCTATCACATATTGTGTGGGTTTATTTCCCCATATGTCTCTGAAACGTAAATCCATCTCTGCATTTTCCTTACCACGACTCTGGTCCAGGCTGCCAGGACCACTGCAATAACATCATTGTTTACCTGCATCTCTTCTCTAATGTGCTCACTATAAAATAGTCGAAGTGATTTATTATGAAAAATGAAAATCTCATACTGTCACTCCGCTACTTAGAGCCCTTCAGTGGGTTTTTCTATTACTTTTCACAAAAACAAAACCTACACTTACTGCTTCCAACAGTGCGGGAGGTCTAGCCTGCCCCTCAGCCCCAATCCACCACTCCCTGCCTCCCACGCGTTCCTGCACCCACGCTTCCCTCAAGTAGAATACTGTTCTCCCCCATCTATGCTCAGCTTATTCCTTTCATCCTTCCAGTATTGTCACGAGGGTTGCTGCCTTTGGAAATTTTTCCTTTCTCCGTGAACTGGTCAAAACTTCCTTGTATGTGCTCTCGTGTGTCTGTGTCTCTCATATCTCTCATGTACTCTTCTGAGTCTCATGTCTCTCACGTGCTCTCACATGTCCCATATGCCGTCTCTCTCACGTGTCTCCTGTGTCTGTGCCTCTCAAGTGCGCTCACGTGTCCCATGTGCTTATATCGCTCATATTTCTCATCGGCTCTCTTGTGTCTCATGTTTCTCACGTGCTCTCACATGTTCCATGTGTCTATGTCGCTCATGTGCTCTCACATGTCCCATATGCTGTGTCTCTAATGTGTCTCCCATGCCTGTGTTTTTCACGTGACTCCTTTGTCTGTGTCTCTTATGTGCTCTCACGTGTCCCATGTGCCTGCGTCTCTCATGGGTGTCCATCTCATATGCTCTGTGTCCCAGGTGACTGTGTCTCTCATATCTCTCATGTGCTCTCCTGTGTCTCATGTCTCTCATGCTCTCTCACATGTCCCAGGTGCCTGTGTCTCTCATGTGTCTCCTGTGTCTGTGTCTCTCATGGGTCTCATGTGCTCTCTTGTGTCTCATGTGTCTCTCCTTCCTAGAGCTGACTGGAGAAGCAGTTTTCCATAGGAATTATTTAATTAAAATATGATATTCTTCTACTGTAAGCTCTGTGAGTATAAGAACAGGTCTGACACAGTTCTCAATACATGCTTTTTGGATTGATAGATGAGTGGATGGGTGAATACATAAATGAGTTCTCTGAAATATAGAGCAAACAATAAAGAACAGATACACATTTTCTGGGATTGATGGCCACTTTATTGTTGAAAATGTTGACTCAAGATGCCTGTGTGACACCCAAGTGTTCTGTCCAGCAAATACATAATACTTGGTAGTCACGAAGTCATGGAAAAGGATGAAACCACTGAGAGTCAGAGAGAGCAGAGAAGGGAGCCCAGGATAGCAATTGAGTAGCCAGGCAGGAAAGGAGAGGTTCGCAAAGGTCTGTGAGCGTTATGGAATGAATTGTGTCCCCTCAAATTCATATGTTGAAGACTTAGCCCTCAGAACCTCTCAGAATGTGATTGCATTTAGAAATAGAAATAGGGACCTTAAGAAGGTCATTAAGTTAAAAATAAGGCAGTCAGAGTGGACCTTAATTCAATTTATAAGAAGGAGAAATTTGGATGCACAGAGAGATAACAGGGATGTGAGTGACGGTGAGCATGTCATTGACTGCAAACCATGGAGAGAGGCCTCAGGAGAACCCATCCTGCCTACCCTTTGATCACAAATTGTCATCTTCCAGAATTGTGAGAAAATGCATTTCTGTTGTTTAGGCTGCCCAGTCAGTGGTATTTTGTTATGACAAACCCAAGGTGACTAATATACTGACCAAACCCAAAATTCAGAGCATTTGGTGTCAAGAACTCCTAGACGATACATTATTTTCAATAAACAATACAGTAATAAATATTCTCATGTGGCTAAAACATTCAGAAAAAAATCAGAAACTTGAGAATCTTTTTTTTTTTTTTTTTTAGTTTAAAAATAAAGCAATAGCCAGGCTCGGTGGCTCAGCCTGTAATCCCGTGCCTTTGGGAGGCTGAGGTGAGTGGATTGTCTGAGTCCGCGGGCTCGAGACCTGCCTGGGCAACTTGGCAAGAACTCATCTCTACAATAAATAAAAAAATAGCCGGGCATGATAGCGCATGCCTGCAATTCCGGCTACTCGAAGGCTGAGGCGGAAGGATCGCCGGAGCCCAGCGGGTCGAGGCTGCAGTGGCCGGGAGCAGCCACTGCACTCAAGTCTGGGTGACAGAGTGAGACTCCAACTCAAAAAAAAAAAAGCAGTATTATTGTTCTTCATAAGAGTATTTCCTGGGGAAAGTTATGAAGAATTGATGGGAAGAGGGAAAACTCACATATCATTGGGGGGCAAACTTGAGAAATTGTAGCGATGAGAAGGAATAATACTTGTTAGCCACAATGAATGAGGAATAGAGAGAATTTTCATTGCTGTTGTGATGGATCATACAAGGGCAGGTGTGTGTGCTGGTGGGGACTTGTAGGGGGATTAGGGGATGAAAGGGAACAGAGATATGAGATGGTTATAGGAGGAAGTTCCTGAGAAGGCAGGGACCCCAGGCACCAAACACAGGTGAGAAAAGTGTGACAATCAATGTTTTGTGTCAACCTACCTGCGCTATAGGATGTCCAGATAGTTGGTAACACAATCTGGATATTCGTCCCCACTCCAAATCTCATATTAAAATGTTACCCCCATAGCGAAGATGAAGACTTAGTGAGAGGTGTCTGAGTCCTGAAGGCAGATTCCTATGAACAACTTGGTGCTGTCTTCTCAGGATTGGGTGGGTTCTCTGTTATTTTCTGCAAGACTTCGTTGTTTAAAAGAGCCTGATACTTATTTCTTTTCTCTCTTCTCCTGTTATATGATGCCTGCTTTCCCTCGTCTTCTACAATGACTAGAAGTTCTCTGAGGTCTTCACCAGAAGCAGATGCCAATGACATGCTTTTTGCACAGCTGTATAAACATGAACCAAATAAATCTCTTTTCTCTGTAAATTACCCTGCCTCAGTTATTTCCACTTTAGCAATAAAAAATGGAATAAGAAAATTGGTTAAGCATTTTTTCCTGAGTGTGCCTGTGAGGGTGTGACCAGAAAAGACTAGCATCTGAACCAACTAACTAAGTAGAGAAGATGGTCCCTACTAAAGTGGGAGGGTGTCATCAATCTACTGAGTGTCCCAATGAAACAAACAGGCAGAGGAAGAGTGAGTTTTCTCTGTCTCTTTGTAGGAGCTGGGACAACCATTTTTTTCTTGCCCTTGGACATTAGTGATCCTGGTTCATTTTTGGACTAGGTCTTGGACTTCTACTAATGGTTCCCCTGGGTTTCAAGTCTTTAGATTTAGACTGAAACTACACCACTGGTGTTCTTGGGTTTCCAGCTTGCAGATGGCAGATTGTGGGACTTCTCAGCTTCCATAATCAAGTATGCCAATCTTCCAAATAGATATGTGTCCTATCAGTTCCATTTTTCTGGAGAATCCTGACTAATACAATGAACAAAACAACATAGAGGAGTATTCAAAGGAAAGATGGAGTTTGTGGTCAGTTTTTAAGTTTGGTGGCCGTAAAGCAAAGGGGGTCTTAGCTGAAAGATTCTATTTTTGCTGAAGTTTAAAGTAGTTCCATTTGTTCATTCTAGGTGGCTCCCAAAAATATAGCTAAGCTGCATTAGAAAAAAATGTAGCAATGCAGATCTCAATTCAATAACACCTTATTAGTAACAATCATTTACAATACTAATATCTAACTTTTATTTAGAATGTATTATGTGCCAGATAATAAAGGCTTTAAAATAATGATCTCATTAAATTCTTTCAGTAACCTAGTGAGGTCAGTCTCACTATCAGCTTTGTTTTGCAGATTTAAAAAAATTTAAGATTTAGAAATTTTAGGGTGAAGTAAATCCTAAAGGTCACACAATCAGAAGTGAATCCAAATTTAGAAAGTAATACCTTACTGGTAGTGGGTTCCCCAATCACTGTTGGTGTTTTGGCCCAAATTGTGTGATGATTATCTAGATCAAAGGTAGAAGTTTCTTTTAGAAATAGGAGATAAAAAATTTTTTTATAAGGGATGGCTGGCCATTTTCTCTTGAAATACTTGAAATAATGACTTGTTAAGTGCGCCACAAAGAATCATTTCAGCAGGCTGGGGGCAGTGGCTCATGCCTGTATTCCCAGTGCTTGGGGTTGCTGAGGTGGGATGAATGCTTTTTAGTTCAGTAGTTCGAAGCTGCAGCGAGTTATGTTTGCACCACTGCACTCCAGCCTGGGCAACAGAGCAAGACTTTGCCTCCATAAACATAAATTAAAAAATAATCACAGCAACAAAGATGAGATCACAATAACTTGATGGTTTTAAGACTGCGCGCTTTGGATTCCCACAGATGTATCCCAGGGTCCTGCAAGAGTCTCTGGCTTTCTTTCTTGCCCCTTTCCCATTGCAGCATCCTGCTTGAATGCATATCAGGACAATTCATATACAGTTTCATATAAATTAGTTGTAAGACTAAGAAAACGTGTAAAAGCCATTGGAATAAAAATCCATCACCTTGTCCTAGTCATATGATTTTGTGGAAAAAAAAATGTCTGTGAGAAAAGTGTGAGTCGGTAGCTGGAACAGCAGGTCTTTTTCACACAGCTTTGTTGTGTACATCCCTAACCCCGGGGCCCAGCCGGCCGTGGACTTTCCTGGTCCGGTTCTTAGTATAATTCTTACCTTGTTGAACGAAGACCACTCAGGGCTTCCTAAACTGGAGAACCTACCAAACCTGCAAGGACTTGTGAAAACTCAGGGGCTGGCCCACCCCGATTTCTGGCTCCTGGATCTGCCTTGGGGAATGACTCGTTTCTAAGGAGCTCCGGGATGCTGGTGCTTGCTGCAGCTGCCAGGCCTGAGCAGCCTGGTCTTCGCGGCCTTTCTCCCAAGCCGCTGAGCGGAGCCCCGCAGCTCTGCTGGGTGGGTTCGCCCTGCCCATCTTCGGAAAATGTCGGCTGTGAAAACAGAGCTGCCAGGCATGCTCTCTGCTCACACAGAAAGCTCCTGACTCCGCTCTTTCTCTCTGATCCGAGCAGGGTCCCCAGGGACGAGGAGGGCAAGCAGGGGCCAGACCAGCCACAGATGAGGCCCCGGGTGACCTGTGGGGCCATGGACAGCCCATCACTGCGGGTCTAGGTCTGAGCAGCCGGTGCCACCTGGACCAGCGCGTCTTCAGAGATGCAATTCCGGGTGGGCGCCAGGCAGTTAATCACCGGTCGGTGATCGAGCTTTCGTTCCCATGGTGATTTCCCATCGGGCCCCACGTACCCTGGGCGCTCACCGCCTCCCCTTCACTGTAGCCTCCATTAAGTAGAAACAAAAGATTAATACGGCGAAAGCCATTTAATGAACGCGATGATGTGGAGGCTTTTAGCTCTTTCCTGGAGCGGATTCCTGGAACAGCACGGCAGCTGTTCCAGCCTCTTCCAGGAGGCACCGCGGGCTTTCCTGGGATCTCATCTCGCCCCATTGTCAGACGTCAATTGCAGCAGATGCCTGCCCAGTTTCCTACTTCTGGGGAAGACCCCTTTTTCTTTATCTCTGTGTGTAACTCATTTTATATATCCACACCAAGAGGGACGAAAACAAGAAATCAAAGGAAATGAAGAATAAATGAAACTTCCCTCTCCCAACTGGGGAAGGAAGATGAAGGGGAGGGCCAGAATTGGGACAGGGGTGTGGGCAGCCAATGGAGTATCTGGAGTCCCTGTGGCTGGGACTTGGTGTGTGGCCACAAACATTGTCCTGCTGTCCACCTGTGAAATAGGAATGATTGTGGGGGCCTCCAAGCCCTTGGGAGTGACCATGGGAGCTCAAGCATCTGCAGAGATGCTCATTGGAAAGGGACATGGGGAAGATTGACATTCCTGTGTCCCTGTATTTTATAAGCTCTCTTCTTTTCTATCCTTTTTTTTTTAAGTCGAAAGAAGTAAAGTTTATTATTTATCTTTCACAGACTAGAAAGGGAGCTGACACTTAGAGCCAAGCACAGAGGTTAGATTACAGAATATAGTTTATTTAGAAAGTAAATTAGAGAGAGAGAGAGAGGAGATTCACCTCCCCAAGGTAAGGGAGGTAAAGCCAGGAAACATGGCGCCAGCCATAGCTCAAGGAGTATGTGGGCACACCAGAGTCTAGCAAGGCAATGGCCTTTTCTATCCTTTCATTTTCCCCTGCCCACTCAGTAATCTCCAAAGTGAGCCGGCCCTCTCTGGAGGGAGGGTCTTCGTGGCCCTCTGTGCTCCTTACTGCCTTCCTGTTCTGTCCTGGGGTTCTGAGCAGCAGGAACCATCCAGTGGAACTCCACACACTTTGCTCCTTAGGAAGCGGCTGCCAGGGGTGCCGGCTGTGGTGCTCACACAGTCCAAGGCCTGCTCCTTCTGTGGCGAATGCCTCCAGAGACAACCGAAAGAGAGCTTCCATTTGCAGAATGGTCAGAAGGCTCCTCAGGGAATATCTCAGCAATGCATGCTAGCAATACCAATAAATAAACCTTTATTGTCAAGGTGAACTAGGAGAAGCAGAGAGAGAGAGAGAAACTAATTATAAAAGGGGTAAAGAGCAAAATGCAGGATAACTCCAATGGGAGAGGTTTTTAATGTCACAAATCCTGGGTCCAAATCTCACCTCTGGTCTCTGCTAATCATGTAAATCAATTACAGGACTTCTTTAGCCTGGCCTATAGGACAATTCGGGGTTGAGGATGTGTGCCAAGCCAGGTTCAATGTAAGCGTTCAATAAGGTGTTGGTGTGAGTATCTATTTTCCTGCCTCTTCTCCTTTCTCCCTTAGTTGACTCCCTTGACCAAGACAGCTCTGGAGAGAAAGAGCAGCTTCTCTCTCCCAGGCTGCAACTAACCCTGTGCTATGGCAGAGCCACTGCATTTCTCTAGTGACCCTACCTTAGTTTCCTCTTTGGAAACTCTGGCCCATGGGCAGGGCTGAGGTGGGGCCGGAGCCTGGACTCTGGGTATTTAGCTGTTTCCCAGGACACTAAAGGCAGACTTTATCCCAGCAATAGCCATAAGTTGGATCTGAATAAGGAAATAGAGTCAGAATCAGAGAAACAATACCTGGTGTCTGGTGCAAGGTGTGAATGTGAAACCGGGCCAGGAGATTTGTCTGGAGCCAAGGAGGAAGAAACAGGGTGCATAGGTGATGATCTGGAGAAGCTGGGGCAGTGGCCCTGAGACACGTCTTCTCTTGAACTGCTGGGGCTTATCCCAGCAGCCTCTGTGAAGTTGGGAAGGGAGCACAGGCACTAGAAGGCCTGTCTTAAGGTACGGGCCCAGCCTGTGGCCCCCTGAACCCATGCCCAGAGCGGGTGCACTTCAGTGGCTACAGTTACTAACTGACTTGTTCACATTTTATTGGTGACAAGTTCACATTTTATTGTATGGAATATGGTCATTTGCTGAGTTAAAAGCATTGAGAATAAGGGAAAGGCTCTTCTGATACAGAGTTCAGACAGAAGACCAACCTCCCTTCCTCCACCTTGGCATGAAGTCACTCTGAGTGAATAGCTCATCATTCTGTACATAACAATTTTGTTTTCTCAGACCCAAAGTGGCTCAATAATATTCATAGCTTTTAAAAGTTATCATAAAAGACTTATATGCAGGCAGTGTATGCGACATAAAATTAGTGTTGTATACACTTAAAATCACAAATTCACAAAAGTAATTAGAAAATAGGCAAATTAAAATGTAATTTTTGCATTTTTTTGCAGTTTAAACTAAAATCTGATATTCTTTTCTTTATAAAAAAAATACTACTACTAAGTTGCTAAAACTGCTAGATGTACGACTCCTCTGAAGGTAAATGCACTAATTTTTAAATTAGCAGCTCGTTTAATGCAAAATCTAAACTTGGAAAGCCAGTTTTTTGTAAAGTTCACTTCCAGGTCAATTGCAGAACTCAGGTTCTTTCTGCTGGCAGGAAGGACAATTGGTATGGAAGCCTGCTCTACCACCGCAGCTGGCCCTGGTAATTTCATCCTGGGTTCTCCTTAGATGTGTCCTGGTTGAGGTAAATGCTTCTTTTTCATCCCAGTACCATGTGGGAACACTCTGATGCCTTCCCAGCATCTCTTTGGCTTCCTTTGATTCAATCCCTTCTTCTCCCAGACATGGCAACTTCCCCCTGCCCCAGACAGACTGTGCAACAGAGACCTGGGCAGGAAGGTCTGTTTGATTAGCAGAATCTTATGACTGACAGTGAGCTGTCACACACACCAGACAGGGAGGACAGCTATGGTGCCCTCATGAGGTCCATGGGATTTACCTCTGGTCTCTGTGGTTCTACTCCCAACCCTGCCCCAAGGGTCCCTTCCAAGCACCCTGAGTTCTCCAGTGGCCTCTCCGATCTATCTGCTGAAACTCTGTTAATAGGACTTGAGAAATGGCTGAGAACTTCAAGTGTTACCCAACTCACTCAGTGGATTGCTAGTCAAATGGTCCAAGTCAGTGAGTGGAATTTGAGACAAGAGGTTGTGATGGGATCAAATTCCAGGAACTCAAAAAACAAGTCTTCTCAGGATTTCTCAAATGTCACTGTTTAGGCAATCCCTTAGTCCTAATCCTGGACTCATATTCTCGGATTGGATTACTGATTTTTTGAAAGACCAAGTAGTTTTCCCACAATGGAATGCAAGCATTAAAATTAATCAATAAAATACAGATTAATACTAAAACTAAACTGTAAAGTATTCTTTTCTTGAAGAAGAATCCATGTGGTGGGGTATAAGAGCACAATCTGTGAAGTTAGAGGCACCTGCTGGTTTCCAGAATCACCGCTTCTCAGGTAAAGACAGACAAGTCACAGATTCCATTTGAGCCACAGCTTCCTCTCCTACAGAAAGGGATAGTAGTGCCCTTCTTACAGGGCTGTTCTGAGATGATGGAAATAAAGTTCTCAGCAAGGGCCTAATTTGTGGTGAATGTTAAGTGCAGAGAAGCTGCTACTTTTTTTTTTTTTGAGTTGGAGTCTCACTCTTTGTTGCCCAGGCTGGAGTGCAGTGGCACGCTTGTGGTCACTGCAGCCTCTACCCGCTGGACTCAGGTGATCCTTCTGCCTCAGCCTTCCAAGGAGCTGGAACTACAGGCACATGCTACCACACTTGGCTAGTTTTTTTGGTGATGTATTGTAGAGACGAGGTCTCACCAAGTTGCCCAGGCTGGTCTTGAACCCCCGGGGCTCGGGCAATCCTTTTGCCTGGGCTTCCCAAAGTGCTCTGGGATTACAGGCTGAGCCATTGCACCCAGTCACTTATTACTGTTCTAAGAGTACAGAAGGCACTCTCTCTTACTCTCATCCTGGAAATGGGTGTGAACATGAAGTCCCCATGTACGGATCTATGAAGAAAGCTATCTGGTCAGTCTCCACAGATGAATATGAACAACTGAGAGTGTTAAGAAGGATGTATCGCTCACCGGGTGTGAGTCCACGGGTGAGTTAACTAGTGGGTGGGATTAAGTGAATAGCTCTATCACCCATAATCTCCATCTCCACTGGTAAATGGGGATAGCTCTTCCCATCAGATAGGGCCCTTATGAGAATTGACTACGCACTTAGCAGAGACCACATTACATTTTAGTGAGCATCACGCATTGTGAGGGGGTCGGAGAGCAGATACTCGCAGATCCTGTGTGCCTGACTCTGGGCTTAGCCACAGGACTGATGGGCAACAGAGAAAATGTGGGCCGTCCACCTGAGATGCAGCCCATCAGATAAGGGAGTGAGGGGAAGAGGGTTGAGCCATTCTCAGGCTCCCCAGGGACTCTCCTGCCACATACGATGCAGAATATAATGACACAGACTTCTGAATACGACTCCATATGTAAGGACTCTGAGAAGCCAGTGAGTTTGAGCTTGGAAAGGCAGCACGGTGTAACTGCAAGACAAGAGGTTTCAGCACTGGGCAAACCTGTGACAATTTGGTCAAGTTAATGTTTCTGTGCTTTCTGAATTTTTAAAAGTCCATCTTGGAAGCTTATTTTAAAAATCAGACATAATGTTTGTGCAGGATCTGGCTCCCAAAGAGCACTAGATATAAAAAAAATACCTATTATTATTGTAATCTAAATAAACCCACATCTCTGCTCCAGCCTGAGGACCTGGCTCAGCAGGGCAGCATCTACATGGAGCCAAATGCAGTCCCTCAGAGCCCGGGAGGCATGTGAACCTGTGCTGCCTGCTTTCTGGGGGAGAGTTGAAGAGGAGCAGGTCAGGGTGTGCCACACGCAGGAAAGACCCTTGGGCTTACTTCCCCCTGCCCGCCTCCCTGAATGCCCAGGGCTCATAGCAGCTGCTCATCTCTTTGCTAGCTCCTGGCACTCACACAGCAGTTCCTGCTCCTGTCTCACTCCCCTCTCCTCTCATCCCCTCCTGATTAAACAACTTGGTCTGCTCTCTTCTGCCTGCATCTCCTACCCAGCCTTCACCCATCCAGCATAACTAGGTCCTGATCTGATGCTGACCAGGCAAGCACGGGATTTAGCTGCCCCGAGTCAGGAGGTGGGGGAGATTACCGCAAATGCGTGCATATACGTGTCTGCATGTGTGCTAGTGCGTACGCATGTGAATGTGTATGTATGTGCCTATATATACATTTATATGCATGCACACACAGCCACACACATAAATATATGTACCCTCATCTCATGAGAATTCCTTTGTTTTTTTCAGTTACTTGCCTGACCTCTACCTCTGTCATTAAAATTCACCGTCTCCATCCCTCACTTGAACATCACTCGTTTGCTGCTGTTGGCCAATGTTCTGCCTGATAATGACTTCTCTCCTCCAGGTTCCTCTGGTGCCCTGCTTGTCCTGCAGATCCAGCACTTGTCCATATTATGTAATTGTCTGTTCACAGTCTGACTCTGTGACTACAGAGCATATTGAAGGCAAGGACCAGGCCTGAGTCATCTTGGCCTCGATAGCAATTACTACAATATCTGGGTCATATTTGATGCTCATATAATAAATTTAAAAATCAGCAAATCAAGTAGATAAAACTGCTGCATAAATAGCACATGGACAAAAGAACATTGCTGGTAAACAGTTAGCTCATGTATATATACCATTCACTCTAAGATATAATTACTGTATGTTAACACAAGGTTTTATGTATGTCGAAACCTGACTCAATGTCAGATTGAAGCCCTTATGGATTCCTATCATACACAGGAGATATGAGCTATATTTGGCCCACAATAATTTTAAAAACATTTTTGATACGTCATTGGTATACAGTAAAATATCTGTTTATTTTTAGTTTAGATTCAGAGGGTATACATATATATTCATTACAAATGGACATATCAGGACACATTTGGTTATGAGGTGACCCATTCCTCAGATAGTGAACTCTGTGCCCTGTAGGTAGTTTCTGAACCCTAACCCCCCTCTTCTCTCTCCCTTATTGGTGTCCCCAGTGTCTATTATTTCCATCTTTGTGACCATTTAGCTCTCATATGTGAGAACACGGGTGTCTGGTTTTCTGTTTCTGTGTTAGTTCACTTAGGATGATGATCTCCAGCTCATCCACGCTGCCTCATAGGACACGGTTTCATTATTTTTTATGATTGTGTAGTATTCCATGTTGTATATACACAGCACTTTCATTATTCACTGACTGATTGAAGGGCATGTAGTTTCATTCCAATTTACAATTGTGAATTGTGCTAGAATATGTGGGTGAAATTGTCTTTGTTATATAACGACCTCTGTTCCTTATGGTAGATACCTCATAGTAGGATTGCTGGATCAAATGGTAGATCCTCTTTTAGTTCTTTGAGTAATTTCCATGCCACTTTCCATAGAGGTTGTACTAATTTGCACTCCCACTAACGGTGTCTAAGTGTTTCCTTTTCTCTGTATCCATGCCAGCATCTATTGTTTTTTGATTTTCTTAATAATGGCCCTTCTGACTGGTGTAAAGTTGTAACAGTAAAATAATAAATCTTAAGTGTAACGTTTAATGGATTTTTTACATGTGTGTATATTCAAGTAGCCACCACTAGATTAGATATAGAACGCGCTCCCTACCAAAAAAACAAAAAAACAAAAAACAAAAAAAAACTTGCCCTGTACTTTATAAGTGATAACTGCTCCAGTGTGATGTTTGTAGCATCCATAGGTTATTGTTTCAAAGGAAAGCCCCAGCACAGGGTAAGGCTGAGAATGGTGACATACTCTAGTACTCCACAGTGTATCCCAGTGCCCTTCAGACTAGGCAAACACCCTAATATAGATTTAACTGTGTCCCAAAGAATAATATGGTAAAGTCCCAGCCCCTAGTACTTATGAACGTGACCTTATTTGGAAATAGGTCTTTTGCTGTTGTAGTCAAGTTGAGATGGTTAGAATAGATTGAATCCAGTATGGCTAGTGTTCTTTTAAGAAGAGAGGAGACCCAGACACATAGACAAGAAGAGCACCACGAGCAAGATGATGGAAGCTGAGATTGGAGTGATGCATCTACAAACCAAAGAATTGCCAATCACTACCAGTAGCTAGGTGAGAGTCATGGAACAGATTCTCTCTCAGAGCTTTCTGAAGGAACCAAACCTGCAGACGCCTTGATCTCAGCTGTCTGGCTTTTAAAACTGTAGAGAATGATTATCTGTTGTGTGAAGCTATCCTGCTTGTGCTACTTTATTATGAAGCCCTAGAATGTCTATCCATAACCCATGTCTATGATAGTTAGCAACTTTCTTTTATTTCTTGTGAATTGTCTCACAAGTTTTTACTTTGCTTAAATTCATGAACTGGTCATTGTGGATACAAGAACACATTCAACATCCATGGAGTGCAGAGGCTCAGGGTACCCTCATGTTGCCTCTCCCATACAATGTTCCATAAATTGCCTGCTAGTTGGGACTCAAGTGGGCTATCTATTTGGGGAATTCTTTATCATACCAAAGATTTACTCAAAATGAAAGTAACAAAATTTTATACTTTTTAAATTCACTGGTTATCTGAAAGAAAGGAGAAGGATGTGGAATTCATGTCCCCAGGGTCACCTTTCTAGACTCCTTTTGCCACACTTGCTACAGTATTCATTTACAGCTAGCCACATGTAATTGGGTTTTTTCCTCTGATCTTTGTCATTCTCATTAAGTAAATCTGCTTCTTATTTGGACCAAGGAGAGTGGTCACATTTCAATCAATTTTCGTGGTCTAGCAACATCATTCATTCTCTTTATAAGGCACAGTCTCTAAAGTTATTTGATCATGGACATGGATATCATTCATTCATTCATTCATTAACTTAGTGAATGATTGTTTTCTATCAAACTCTAGAACAGTATTCAGCAATGGAGAGAATGCCAAGAAGTATTGATGACCCTGATTCTTAGAAAGCACATATTGTTGTTTAAATGGCATAAACTGTATGGTAAACATGAAGAATTGTTTTAGGCTAATTTTTAGAATTTTCTGTGAATTTCAGAAGCTCATTTTTGAGATTCCTTCAGATCTTACTCATATTGTTCAATTTGTAACATATTTTCTTCTTTGAAAAGAAATTTTCGGAGACGGGGCAAGATGGTGACGGCATAGGTGAACTGGTGAGATTCTCTGAATGGACCAAGACTGCAAACTGCTGAATAGACAGACTGTAAAGCAGAGGGAAAAGTGAACAAAACCAGAAGACCCTCATAAGGAAGAACAGATCATTGCAGAAGAGAAATAAAAGCAACCCCACCTTCCCTCAAAAACAGAATTGAAGAGGGGGAGGGAAAGGGGTAAAGGGAGAAAAATCTACAGAAATGAAGAAAAACCAAAAGAAGAGTATGGGTCTCTCCCAGACGCCTGGGAGAGCAGACACTGAGAAAACTGACTTTGGAATACAAACAATGAAAAGTCCCCAGAATGAAGGGTCTCAAAATGCAAATGTAGATATCAAAACAATAATGGAGAGATTAAAAAGAATTGAGGAAACACAAGAAGAAACTAGGAAGGAGATGATATCGGAGATAACAGTAATAAAGAATACTGTAAATGAAATAAATAACAAATTGATAAGCATGGAAAGCAGAATTACCCAAGCAGAAGAAAGAATCTCAGAGCTTGAGGACCAAAATATAGAAATAACCCAAACTCTTAAAAACACAGAAAATAAGCTAAAAAAGACAGAACAAAACCTTCAAGAGATGAGTGACTACCTCAAGAGGCCTAACCTAAGAATAATCGGACTCCCTGAGGCAGAAAGAGAAACAGAGACCACATTGGAACAAACTTTCCACGAGATCATTCAAGAAAATTTCCCTCATCTAATCAGTGATACAAAAATTCAAACACAAGAGATTCAGAGAACCCCCGCAAGACAACAAATGAGAAGACCAACTCCTAGACACATAATAATTCGCCTAAATAAAGTAGGCACAAAAGAAAAAATCCTAAAGGCAGCAAGAGAAAAAGGCCAGATCACCCACCATTGAAGACCAATCAGAATAGCAGCAGATTTATCTGCAGAAACCCTGCAGGCTAGGAGAAGCTTGGAGCCTATCTTCAAGTCCTAAAGGATAAA
>NW_007260125.1:0-890 GCF_000164805.1 Carlito syrichta
TCCATATGAATCCTGTGTTGTTTTTCTAGTCTGAGAAGAATGTTGTGGTAATTTAATGGGTATTGCATTGAATTGTAGATTGCCTTAGGTAAGATGGACATCTTCACAATGTTGATTCTTCCGATCCATGAGCATGGAATATTTTTCCACTTGTTCGTGTCAGCTTTGATTTCTTTGAGCAGTGTTTTGTAATTTTCATTATAAAGGTCTTTCACGTCTCTGGTTAGGAAGATGCCAAGGTATTTCATTTTTTTTGTGGCTATTGTGAATGGAATTGTGTTTTTTATTTGGGTTTCTGTTTGTTTATTATTGGTGTAGAGAAATGCGATTGTCTTTTGTACATTTATTTTGTATCCTGAGACTTTGCCAAAGGCCTTTATCAATGTAAGGAGGCCTTTGACAGATTCTCTTGGGTTTTCGAGGTACACCATCATATCATCTGCATAGAGAGATAACTTGACTGCCTCTTTTCCTATTTGAATACCTCTGATTGCCTCCTCTTCTCTGATTGCTCTAGCCAGGACTTCCAATACTATGTTGAACAGGAGGGGAGAGAGTGGGCATCCTTGTCTAGTTCCAGTTTTCAGGGGAATTGGTTCCAATTTTTGTCCATTTAGGAGTATGCTGGCTGTGGGTTTCTCATAGATGGCTTTTATTATTTTGAGGTATGTTCCCCGTATGCCTAGATGTTCAAGGGTTTTTATCAAGAAGGGGTGCTGGATTTTATCAAAAGCTTTTTCTGCATCTAATGATATGATCATGTGGTTTTTGTTTTGACATCTGTTGATGTATTTAATTACATTTATGGTTTTACGAATGTTAAACCAGCCTTGCATGCCAGGAATGAAGCCTACTTGGTCATGGTGGATGATTTTGAGATGTATGCTGAA
>NW_007260125.1:910-1871 GCF_000164805.1 Carlito syrichta
CACCTTCAGTAGGATTGGTATCAGCTCCTCCTTAAATGTCTTGTAGAATTCTCCTGGAAAGCCATCTGGACCAGGGCTTTTTTTTGTAGGAAGTTTTCTTATTATGTAGTTGATTTCCTTGATTGTTATTGGTCTATTTAGGGTCTCAATTTCTTCTTGTTCTAACCTAGGTAGGTTGTATGATGTCAGAAAGTCCTCCATTTCCTTAAGATTTTCAAGTTTGTTTCCATATAAGTGTACGTAGTAGTCTCTAATGATCTTTTGTATTTCATCAGGGTCAGATGTGACTTCATCTTTTGTGTTTCTGATTGTGCTTATTTGGTTTTTTTTTTTTTTCATTTTTCTTGGTCAGCCTAGCTAGGGGACCATTGATCTTGTTTATCCTTTTGAAGAACCAGCTTTTCGTTTCATTGATTTTTTGTATTATCTTTTTGTTTTCTACGTCCTGGATTTGGGCTTTTATTTTGGTGATCTGGATTCTTCAGCTGAAATTAGGGATTTTGTGGTCTTGCTTTTCCAGCTTCTTTAGGTGGCTTGTTAGGTTGTGTTCCTGTTCCTTCCAATTTCTGTTCCTTCCATTTTCTTCATGTGTGTTTGTAGGGATATAAATTTCCCTCTTACTACAGCTTTCAGGACACCCCAGAGATTTTGGTAAGATGTTTCTTCATTTTCATTTGTTTCCAGGTATCTTTTGATCTCTGTTTTTATTTCATCATTGACCCAGGAGTTGTTTAGCATCATGCTGTTTAGTGTCCATGTCTTTGTGGGTTTTGGGGGGACTTTGTTGGTATCAATGTTTATTTTTATTCCACTGTGGTCCGAGAAGGTGTTTGGTAGAATTTCGGTCCTTTTAAATTTGCTTATGCTTGATTTATGGCTGAGTATGTGGTCGATCTTAAAATATGTTCCATGTGGTGATGAGTAAAATGTGTATTCTGTGGCCTTTGGATGGAGTGTTCTG
>NW_007260125.1:1960-2704 GCF_000164805.1 Carlito syrichta
TTCGGTTGTGAGTGGGGTATTAAAGTCCCCAGTTATGATAGTGTTAGAGTCAATATCTTTCTTTAGTTTTCCAAGAAGTTGCTTTATGAAAGTTGGCTTACCTATGTTGGGAGCATATATGTTTAGGAAAGATTTTTTTGTTGATGGATTGAACCTTTTATCATTATGTAGTGGCCTTCTGTATCTTTTTTGATTTTTAATAGCTTGAAGGGTATTTTGTCTGAAATTAAGATCGCTACTCCTCCTTTCTTTTGTATTCCATTCATCTGAAAGTTTGTTTCCCATCCTCTTACTTTGAGTCTGTGGGTGTCCTATCTAGTGAAGTGAGTCTCTTGAAGGCAATAGATTGTTGCCTGATGATATTTTATCCGTTTTGCTATTCTATGTCTTTTCAGTGGCGCATTTAGTCCATTCACATTTAGGCTAATAATTGAAATGCAAGAGTTGATCCCTATCATAAGGTTCTTACAGAGTTGTTCCTGTTTATTTGTTGTCTTTCTTTGGGTTTTGGAGTTCGTTCATGTGTGTTTTTAATCTTTTGCCTGTCCTCTTGTGAAGAATGTTGTTGTTCTTTTTTCTTTTTCTTCTGTGTTCAGTACTTTCTTAAGTGTTTCTTGTAGAGGTGGTCTGGTGGCAGCGTAGTTCTTAGGGATTGGATGTCTGGAAAAGATTTCAATTCTCCCTCACTAATGAAGCTTAGTTTGGCTGGGTAGGTTATTCTTGGTTGAAATTGTTTCTCTTTTA
>NW_007260125.1:3106-26224 GCF_000164805.1 Carlito syrichta
TATTCTTCTTTCGGTTTTTCTTCATTTGTGCGGTTTTTCCCCCTCCCTACTTTTTCCTTCTCTCCGTGTCACTGTCTTCTTTAATTCTGTTATTCAGGGATAAGGGGATTGGTTTTACTTCTGTTTGTTCAATCTCCTATTCTTTATGTATGTCCTCTTGCTTTGTTCAATTCTGAAGTTGCACTGTAGGTTGTAGGTGGTCCTTTTTGCAGTTTTGAGATGTACTTAAGTGGAGAGCTGTGATTCAAAATCTGTCTGCAGGTCCTGGTATTCACTGACAGGCATGTGGATAATGTGGAACCCACTTCCCACTGCCCTGGAATCTGTCCGTGCAGTGGGGCTGTAGGTTTACTCCCTGAAATAAAATGTGGTTAGCAGAGGGGAGAGAATGGAGCAGATAGTGGGTTGAAGAGGGGAGTGGAGAGATAGAGGAGTAAGGGGGGAAACAAACGAGTGTGCCAACAAATAGAGAGAGACCTATACTGAAACAGATAAAAACAATAAACCACAGCTACAGATGAACGAACTCTCATACAAGAAAATAAAAAATAAAAATAGAACATATAGTGATGCTAACATACAAGCTAACCATCCACCTTGTTAGTGTGCTGTTCCTCTATACAAAGATATGGTACAGAGAGAAGAAAAGGAAAAGGAAAAAAGAAAAAAGGGAACAATACAGTAGGAATAGAATTAAGTCATTAAACTAATAGAATCAATGAAGCACACTCTGAGACATTTTGTTTAAGTCCAATGTCCTTTCAGGTCTGATTTCTAGTTTTCTTTTCAAGTTGGTAAATTAGTTTGCAGTTAGGGTCAGTTGCCCCTGATCTGCTGTGAAGGATAGTTCAGATTAACCTCCGTTCAGCAGTTTGGTCTATGTCTTTATCAAGCTTCTTTCTCCCGTTTCGGTGTTGTTACCTTGAATAGCCAGCAGATGGTGCTATCTCAGCTGCTCGCTCCAGAGGGGGTGGGGCCGGACAGGAACAAGATGGCTGCCTGCCTCCGAGCAGGCAACAGGAACCCCACGCGGGCAGGCAGGGCAGTCTCAGACGCAGGAGAGGTGGCAGCGATCCCAGCAGATCTTCCCTGAAAGGGTTTAGTGTGGATCTCCTTGGGCCTGGGTGGTGTGATGTGTTACCCGTCACAGAGGCCACGGCGGCAGCGGTGACGGCAGCGGCGGCGGTGGGAGGGGCTGCGGCGGCGGGACTGTTTTTGCTGCAGTAACTGTCCAGTCATTGCGATATCCCAGTGGTGGCAACAGCCGAGCTCTGTCTGAAGAGCAGGTTGCGATGCTGGGGTCCCCAGCCCCCCGGGGCGAGAGTCAGAGACCCATTGCAGATCTCCCTTGCAGAGGGCTTCAGACGCCGGGTTGCCCCGTCACCATCTTGTCTCTTGACATGAGATATGAAACTTTTTTGTGCTTTTCTATATTTTTCAAATTTTCTACAATGAAAACAGCACATTTTAATTAAAACATTTAGTGAAATGTCTATGTTGTTGCCCTCTGTTTTAAGTAGTTTATATCTCAGATGCAGATCCAAGTCCTTTTTTCCAATTATTCTTGCTAAAAACAGTTTTATTTCTTCTTTGCATATTAATTGTAAGTCTTTATTTTCTCTATTTCTAATGCCTTGATATTTGGGGCCTTTCTGACCCTGGAGAGACTGCCTCTCCTAGAGCTAGTCAGTTCCTCGAGATAGTAAAGGACTTACCTGAAAGCATGCCTTTCCCATGAAGACTCTGGTCTGAAACCCACATCCTCTAAGTGCCTCCTTCATCTGGGTCTCACAGGGTTCTTTACCCCAGACCATTATTCCTCTGTCCCAATCAGCCTAGCCAGGTGCTAGACAACTAGAGATATCTCTTACATCCCAGAACCTGCTGAAATTATTCAAACTAATCAATTATAAGCCTACCTACCCTGCCTTACCTGTTCCCTCTTATGGAAACCACAGTAAAGGTCTTGTCTATGTTTTCCTCTCACAATCTCTGCCTCTTGATTGACCCTGGTACTTCCTTGCATAGTCCTGAGTTATACGGCATGCTGCCTCCTCTTCAGAACTGTGAGTAGTAAACGCTCTTCAGTGTGGTCTTGTGGTAGATAAAGCTGCTTCATGCCTTGACTCCAAAAGAGACAGCTAACTCTTATGGTCAACATTTTCGGCCTTCTTCCCAAGTTGAGGATGCTGCACAGCCTCAAATAGGTCATTCATACAATCAAGACACTATTGGATCTTATCACTGCATTTTTAGCTTTCAAGAACTCCGATTCCAGAATTGCTTATTCTTTTAGAAATTTTAGTTTTGAGGTTCCCTATCACTGAGCTTGAGATTTGGGTGGTTTTTTGGATATTTTAACGAGTTTCTCACCGTAATCTACTCTATCTCATGAGTGCAAGATTCTTCTCTGACCAATAATGAAAGAGTAGAAAGTGGATAACATTTTATTAAGCAAGTTAGAAAATGCATAAAATTTCAGGCTTTGTAGGGACAGAAGAGTGAAAAATTCAGCATAGAGAAGGAAGGGTAGGAGCGTCTTATTCTTCAGTAATAAGAAAATAAAAATTATTTACCTTAAGCCAATCAGAAATTCAGCCCAACTAGACTGATGTTGAATCAACTCAAAAGGAAACCACATTTCTTACTTTACTTGCCCAAACCCATTCTAATGTGAATCTACAGTGTTTTGGCCAAAATCCCAGTAGATTCTTTTGAAAAATACGCTTCTCCCCAGTTTAAGTTGCTCTGTTGATGCTGCAGAGTGACTCTGTCTTGGAAATAACTATAAACCCAGGACAGATTTGTAAAATTTGTGAAACTTGCAGCTAGTGTAAACAAGAGATAGTGGCATTTCTCTTGAGATCATCTCTTCAACGTAGAATAGAGTAGTTTCATTCTAATAGAAATATGTAAATGTCTATATATTGATACTACATTTTATGCTACATTATAGAATAATTTTTGTTGAATGTTTTTCTGTACATGGACTATAATATGAATCTTTTCCTCAAAGAAAAGTCTACATAGTTTTATAACAGTACTTACTTTTGAAATCAAAATCTTTAGGTTAAAAAAAAATCACTAGGGGTATACAAGCTTATAAAATGTATGATTCTGTGCTCATAATGATACAGTAAGAATTCAAAGTTCCCAAATATGAATCCAGTTTATAGAGTTGGGCAATATCTTGGGAGGAAAAGTTCATGTTTTTTGGGTGATATTCATCATAAAGAATCCTACTACTGTGAAGTGTGGAAATAAACAGCATTTTAAAAAAAGCAGTTTTCCTTGTCATTCTGCTTCTGACAGAAACATGGAAAGAACTGGAACTCTCTCTAATCATTAGTTTCATGTGAAAATATCTAGCAATTAGAGAGGGTATGCAAAATTAGAAAAAAACAGGTCATGAGTGAATCTCAAAGAGCCTCGAAAGGCATGTTGCTTAGAGCTGGTAGGAAGATACCAAATAGAAAAGTATGACTAACTTTAGGAAACAGAAGTCTGAAATAAATTTCATTCTCCTTTAAAGATATTCTTGGCTGTAGAAAGAAGATCTAAGGAGAATAAGAGTATAGATCCTCCAGGAAGATCTGGCTTTTTGGATGACACAGGTGGAATCCTCTTCCCATAAATCCTTTGGTCTATCCGGTTTTTCTCATTCTTGGGAGCACCAGGATGATAACAGCTCTCCACAAAAATGGGAGGCTCCCCTTAAGGCAGCCCATATGGAGGACTGGCCTCTTGCGAGGGCTCTGTTTGCTGACTCAGTGAGATCGGGCCATCTGCATCTCCTGCCAGGCAAATGTTCCTTTCAGGATTCAGCTCACATGGCAGACAAAGATGTGGAACACACATGCATGTATGCACACACACAAAAGTCCTCATTCTTCAAGTCTAGGGTAACCCTTCAGGAGACTCGGACCTGTCTCTCTAGTCCCACCAGCAGATGTCTCTCCTGTGTCTGAAGGCCAGAATCATCCCTCAGGTCTGTGTCTGGAGCCAACATGGATCTTGATCTAATTTGACCTTCTCACCAGTTCTTGGTCAGGGAGTCAATGCTTTGCACTGGTCATGCTGTTCTACTTTTAGAGACATTTCCCTAAATTGGACCAAGGAAAAATAAGACATATTTCAAAGTTATTTTTAAATACGATGAACTGAAAAAGACATAGTTTCCTTCATTTTCAAGTGGCAACACACGCAGTCCTTTCAGTGAGTTTTGCCATAAAACATTCTCAACAAAATAACTGTGTGCAGAAGATTGAGTTTTAAACAGTATTTCTGCTACTTTCTGGTTTTGTGACCTGGATGAGTCTAAAGTGTAAATCTGGTTATGGTGTTTCTTTGTTTAATACTGGTCCTGCCTTCTTATTGCCCACAATCCTCTGAGTGGCTACCAAAGCCCTTTGTGATGGAGCCCCCATCAAACCCAGCCAGACCTCCCCAACACAATCTTCACTCATACATGTCTTGGGCTGTTCCTGCAGCTGGACATGTGCCTTCTCACTCCTGGCTCATGCGTACTCTGTTGCCTACATGTGCATTGCTCTTTATCCATCCTTGCCCCCATTTTATTTGGCAAATGACTAAGAATTCTTTATGCCTTGGCTTACATAGTGCTCCTTTATGATTCCTCAGGTATGGGTTCAGTGCCCTTCCCATATGCTCCTACATCACCCAAGGATGACCCCCATGGTGGATTTTTGTTTTTCTGTATTGTAATCGTCTGTTTTCTTGAACAGTTTCCTCTCTCCAAAATAGACTTTAATCCCCTAAAAGACTAAGTATAGACTGAGCCACAAATATGTGTAGGGCTCGCTGACCTGACTGTACCTTTGGAGCTGGGTGCTGCAGCTGGGTCAGATTCCCCTGGTCTGTCCTGGTGTGATAGCCATCAGGGTTGGTCTAATGTTGGGCTCACTTTTCTTTCAGGCATAAGGCAAGAGTGTACTTCCCTGTTCACTAGACCTTAGGGGTGGCTGTGTGACTTACCTTGGTTGATAGGAGATGAGCATAAGTGTTGGGTGTTACTTCCAAATGGAAACCTTAAGAACAAGTTAGTACATCCCATACCCTTCCTTTGCCTCTCTGACTGGCAATATTCTGGGTAAGGGTGCTTCGTTGGCTAAGGTCTTGAGGTGGGTATGATCATGATATAGAGCAAAGCCCTCAGCCAGCTCTTAAAGGACATACAGCCAAAAAAAGAAAAAAAAATCTTTTTTGTTTTCAGTTACTGAGATTTTGGAGTTATTTTGTTATTGAAGCATCACCTAGCCTATCCTGACTGATAAACCAATATGATGAGTAGAATTTTTCTGTGATGTCAACTCTAGATTGCCAATGGCTACTTAAATTGCCTTTAGCTACAAAGCCTATATTTGGGTTCCGTGTGAAGGAATGCTGTGATTTATTCAAGTTGTCTCTATCAGTATAACATGGGAAATTAGAGTCCATTTGCCTTTCTTGATTTAACCTATGCTAATGAGTACATTACTTACCGGATATATCGTTACCTCTCTTTCTATCTGTTTTACTTCTTGCTGCTTGCTGTACAAATCTGCCATATCCAGTATCAGAATTTCGAGATGTAATGAAGCTGAATCAGTAATCCCCTAAAGGTCATATGGCAAATTATGGCACCAAGACTAGTGCACCAACTTCTGATCAAACATCCTTTCTCAATTCAATTGTTGTTTATTAATAGGGAAGTATATGAGATTATTTATTTGAAAATGATTTTTATTCTGAGAAAAAACAAAAATGATGATTTAACTCTGCTTTTTCCCCCCACATCTCTAATAACTCACCAGGTATCACAACATTCTTTTCTAGTTTTTTTTATTACACTCTGAATACATTGCTGCATAACTTACAAAGGTGTTTTCAGTACTTTAATTAATATTAGACTATAACTGTGAAAAAATATTTGTTTTCTGAATCAAACGTATATATTTTCCCATTTCACTTGACATTTATACATTTAGACAAGTATAATCTTTCTTTAGCTAACATTTCCTAGGTGTGTCCACACCCGAGGTGCATCTTGGGCAGTACTGAGTCATTCAGTGGTCACTACTTGGTGCCTGATGTTCTGTTTGTTCCTTCTCAGTTTTTTTTGGCTCAATTTTTTTCCTCTTTCCACTTCTTAAATCACCCTCTAACTCCAATCAAGCACACCCTGCTACTTCTGTCTTTTTAACTTCTTCCAGAGCTGTCCCATCTTCTTCATTTCCACCTTCACTGCCATACTACAGTAACAGAGTTATGCTCTTCTCATCTTTGACCAAGACCAGTAAGAGAATCTCCTACCTGGAGTTCTTGCTTCAGGACTTCAGGTAACTATTGTTTATTGAATATTTTACCTTGTGCAAAACATCAAACTAAGGATTACATACACAATTTATCTTAATCTTTACAGCAACCATATTGTATGCAGGACCCACAAAGCCCAAAACTTGAATCCCCAATTGTATTCAGACTCCACAAAACCTGGATCCTCCCTCCTCTGACCATACCTCAGTCAGAATTTTTTAAGAATAGATCCTGTGCCTATAACCATCTGGAGAAACCAGGAAGAGTAAAGTTCCTCATTTGTCTTATCTCTCAGTGAGAGAGAAAATTACTTTGGGTTCTTTGGAAAGATGCTTTAATCCAAAGTTTGTTTCCTCTGGGGGATTCTTAGAAAACCACATTTTGAATGTGACCATCTATTCCTGTGTCTTAACCATGCAGGCTTCCCACTTGTGTATGTTTGAGACTCACAGGTATGTCAGCCAAGCCAATAAGCTTTCCCTTTCTTAGTGGGCCACACCCTACCTCATAGCCCTCTACATTTTATGTAGGAGGCTGCCTGCTCTTCTCTAGTCCATGGCTTGTCTCCTCCAATCCAAGGCCTGAGCCAAAGTCACGTGATGCCATGGAAAAGACAGACACCTCAGGAAGGACTGACCCTGGTCTACTGGGATGGGTCTATTTTTTTCAGAAGCTCTGTACCCTTCCATTCTATAACTGAGCCCCCAACAAATAAAAGAGAAAGGCATCAGGTCAATTTCTATTGTTACCATTGTCTATTTAGTATCTTTATCTCTGTTTTGTCTACCCATCTGTGTTAAATGCTTCCCACTAGAGCAAAGTTTTAATAATCCAGACTATATTTATCTCAAATTTAAAATTCAGCCACAAAGGCATAACAAGGCTTCCCTCAAAATTTAGGAAACATATTTTAGGTGAGATTGATTTCCTGAGAAAATTAACTTCCCCAAGCAATAATTTGAATAAGTGGTTGAGATATTTAATTAACTCGTGTGTAACCTTGGAAATGTGTTTGGTTATATTAGTCTGTCTGAAATTGAGACGTGGTCAATTGTGTCTTCACAGTTAATGCAAGGGAATTGTCTACATAAAGCATAGAAGATGAAATGTGAAAGAAATATAAATTTCAGTGCATCTCTATCACTGTCTAAAGAAGCTGGCTCTCTGGTTAGTCTTTGAAGTTGCTTCCATAAACTCATGAAGAGAAGAGAGATAACGTGGAGTGGTTGGAAGGATAAGCCACTAAGACTGACTTCTCTCCTTCCAAGTCCATGTTTATCAAGCATATTTTCTGGTAATAATCTTGTTTTCCTCATAGATTCACCTACTGAGATATGCTGGCTATAGGAAGCTCACAAAGTTTTTGTCAGTTATATTTTTATGGATATTAATAGATTGACATTCTCCCAAGCCAGAACATCATGGGGCTCATAGCACACATAGACCATGGGAAATTTGGTCAGAGCACACATAGACCGAGGGAAATTTCTGGAATTGCATGGTGGATCCTGTATAACCTTACAGTGACTACATTAGACACAGTCTATAAGGTGATATGGCCTGAGTGGACATCGGATTCTCTAAATGAACTTCTTGCCTACTTTGCTGTAGATATAAGAGAGTTAAATGTTAGTTTGTTTTAAGTCTGTTGAATTTCTGGTTAGTTGGAATTTGGTCCACAGCTATAACTATATTCATGTTCTTCTAATCTGCTAAATGTTCTTCATCCATTTATTCAACTATTCATGTAACAAATTACTTGCCACTATGTTCCAGGTATTTTATTAGATACTGGGAATATAATGATGAATAGTGCGCAGTCTCTGCCCATTAGGGGCTCTCAGTCTAGTTGGAAAGGCCATATTTTAAACCAATCATCACATAATATGATAAGTACTATAACAGAGTTATAGCAAAAAGTAGGAATGCTTATTTGTGCACATAAAAAAATTAGAAAAGACTTCCCATAGGAGGTAACATTTGAGTGGAGTCTTCAAGGCTGGCCAGGAGTTTGCCAGGCAGGTGAGATAATCAGAAATTCTCTAGGCAGTATGAAGAACATCTCAAATAAGTGGTTCAGTCAGTATGGAATACAGGGCATATATGAATGTTGGCTGAAAACTAGACAAAAGGAAGATGGATGCAGCTGGAAAGATAGACAGGTGTCAGTGAGGGGCTTAATCTAGTAAGTGGAAGGGATTTATGACTGATTTTCACCTCCCAGAATCCCTGAGGATGATCTATGAGGTTTGCTGTACTCACAACAGCTTTGCGTCTAGACTTGTTGACCTTTTAGAAATCTCTCATGGGATCCCCTCCTTAATCTGCATGGCCCGTGGTTAAGTCCCATCTTGTCCTGTTGGTGATGAAGTCCTTCTCTCTGGGCAGGCCCTCCTGCATAATCCCCAATTACATGATCTTTTTTTCCCTGGACTTTTGCTTTCTTTTCCCCCTACTACTACTTTTGAAATAAACACCTCAAAATCCACCTTTACAATGCTACAAACAGAGCAGTAATGTAACTCACTGTTATAAACAGAGTAAAAAACAGATGAGGTCTCTCTTCTAGCACAGACTGTTAAGGAAGCAGGATTGTTCCAGTAAACCCAACATTCCAGTTTTTTGAAGGTAACATTTCTGGGCTAGCTGAATTTTATTTGATTTGCTTGGTTTCTGTAATAAACTGAGTAACCTCCCAGTCTTCTTGTGACCTTGGTAGGCTTGAAGAATAAATCTTGCCTTCCAACTTGCAGGTTTCTGCCTCCAAAACCATCAGAGAGGATCAGAAGTGAGGTGGGATTTGCCTACAATGGGGTTAACCTGTTGCATCTTCCTGTAGCAACAGCTTTATTCCATGGAAAAAATGAAACCCCTCTTTATGGAGTTGAACACAAATTCACATTAATTTTAAGAGAAAATAAAAAATCAGATACTCTACTTTATAGACTTGATTCCTAGAGGTCTTTTTCATCCTCTTCCAAGGTCAGAAGTACTTTGGTACAAAATTTCGAGGCTCTGGTGTGGAGTGTGGGTGAGCAGGCAGGCAAAAGGAGCTGTTACTTATTAGGTGTTCAGTAAATTCTCCCTCCATTCCCTCTTCTTTCCTTCATTTTTGCCCTCTCTCCCTCCCTCTTTCCTTCTCCTTCCTTCCTTTTTTACGTCCTTTCTCAAGTGGGACAGTTTGTCACTGGCATTTTCCAAGCATCCCTGTGTTTGGGAACTGTATGATTGTTGTAAACTCTTACAATGCTAGAGCCTGCAGCAACCACAGAAGTCCATCCTTTTGCTTGCTAGGTGAGGAAGTCAATCGAGGCCACAGAGCTAGCTGGAGGCAGAACCAGACTAGACCCCGGATCTCTTGGTCCCTGGTTGAGGGCTCTCAGAAAAGTAAAGGCACTAGCTTTCATTGCATGAGTAGGTTGTGGGATTTTCAGATCATCTGTTGTTAGTGCTGCTGCAAGAACAAGATCATGGTGATAGGACGTATTCGCGCCAGACTAGTAACAGAACCACCCTCTGGAAATGCCAGAGCTGGAGACTCTTGCCAAACTGTAGCAGCCAGTGTCCCTGAGGTCCAGGAATTTAGATTCCGCCAAAACTAGGGCCAGCTGCTCTGGAGGAAGGAACAATTTGTTCTTTCCCTGCCCTTCTGGGGAGCTGGGCTTGTCCTAAGGCAGGCTACTGTTACCACAGCTGCCTTTCCGAGAGGAAGCATTGTGGGCACCTTCACATCACTGTATCCTTTTTCTCCTTGACAGCCAGGTTACTTTACTCAATGATTATATGGTAGCTTCATAACTGAAAGGTATTTAAAAATTTTATGAAAAAATTTACTGACAAATGTAAATCTCTTCCTATAGATAAGCTACTGTTACATGGACCATAGACCCCAAAAGATCCAGAAAACATGGGCAGATAAGATAATTTTGTATTATATTTTATTGAGCAAGTATATTAAAAAACTAAAACAAATTTTGTGAGAGGAGCTTGGAAGACACAAAAGAAAGACATGATGCCTGCATTCAAGAATCTGACCCTCTACTGGGAGATTATATTAGTTTTCTATTGCTGCTGTACCAAATTACCCTAAACAATGGTTTAGATAGCTCAACTTACTATCTTACAATTCTGAAGGTCAGAAGTCCAAAATAGATCTCGCTGGGCTAAAATCAAGATGCTGGCAGAGCTGTGCTCCTTCTGGAACCCCTTAGGGATAATCTGTTTCTTGCCTTCCGTAGCTTCTAAAAGTAGTCCACATTTCTCAGCTTGTGGTCCCTTCCTCCATCTTCAAAGGCATGTAAAGTCTTTTTCTACCTACCATCTCATTCGTTCTTATTTTTCTGTCTCCCTCTTCCACTTTTAAAGACCCTTGTGGTTTTACTAAACTCACTGGATAATCCAGGATAATCTCCTCACCTTAAAGTCAGCAGATTAGCAACCTTAATTGCCCTTATGTCCACAAAGTCTGGGGATTAGGATCTGGTATCTTTGGGAAGACATCATTCTGCTTACCATGGAAACTTAGACATATTCATGGATGAGCATTAAATGTTAGGATTTGGGCTGTGATGGTAGTGTATAGGAGGAGCATCTGACTCTTGGGGAATGATGTAATGAAAATATCAGAGATCTTTCTGGAAAAGGTGACTTTTTTTCTTTTGGGGGGGTCAGAGTCTTATTCTGATACCCAGGCTGGAGTGCAGTGGCATACTCACGGCCACCACACCCTCGACCTGCTGGGCTTAGGTGATCCTTCCACCTTCACCTTCCAAGTAGCTGGAACCACAGATGTACGCCACCATACCTGACTGCTTTTTAAAATTTACTGTAGAGACGAGATATCACCAAGTTGCCCAAGCTGGTCTCAAACTCCTGGGCTCAGACAATCCTCTCACCTCTGCCTCCTACAGTACTAGGATTATAGGCATGAGTCACTTCACCCAGCTAAAGGTGACTTTTTAAGTTCAGATTTTTAGCTTGTATGAGAGTCTGGCCAAGGAAGGGGAAAAGGCATTCAAAGAAAAAGGGAAAAAGGTACAACAGAAGCAAGGGTAAGGCATAATGACAGGGGATGAAACTGACTGGAATGTGGGGACTGGGAGGGAGAGTGGTAGATGATTAGGCTGAAAAGGGTCCCAGTAGGAAACAAATGATACCCTCAAATGGGACTATTGAAAGGCTCTTTAACAATGTTTAAATAAAGGTTCTTTCACAATAGTTGGACTAGGTTAAGGAAGGTCAAAACAAAGGATGGAGAGTCTTGGCTTTAGGGAGGCGCCACCTTGCAGAAGTCATGATCTTTAATGTAAAAACATAAACATGGTCAAACTACAACACAGCAGAAGAGAGCGGAATAAAAATTCTGACCTTTATCTCCCCACTTTTCAATCATCTGCTCTTGCCTTTCATTAGTAAACTCAACTGGAATTATGGAGTTGAGCTCCCTGTGGCTCAGAAGGGAGTGGATCTGGAGGGCACACTGCAGGGACCTGAGAGGCAGACCTTGTATGTTGTAAATAAAGAATCTAAGGCTACAGGGAGCCCAGAAGTACTGTAAGCAAGTCAATCAATAGCTCTAAAATTTCTCTAAGTTTATTAACCACTCCATTTCCCATACTACAGTACTTCATTCCATAGGATAAAGATTTTACCTAGCCTCCATCTCTTGTCTTGATCCCATTTTGTAGAGCCTTCAAGCTGATCTTATACATTCCTTGTCAGTCAAGGTGTTAATGGCCAATGATGCCTTCATAAGCTTCCTTTTTCAGATAATGTTTAGATTTACTGGGAGCCTTCAGTGACTGGATTAGTTAGCTATTGCTATAATCATGCTGTTACAAACCACTTCCAAACTCAGGGGCTTTAAATGATACATATTTATTTAGTTCAGAAGTCTGTAAGTTGGCAGTTCAGGCTGGGAAGTCTTTCTGGTCTCAAGTGAACTTAGAAATCTGGGGGTCACTCAGTCTGTTGGCTGAGGACTCACACTTCAGGGGACTGTGATGCCACTCTTCTCTCCACATTTTCCAACCCCTACAGCAGGCCAGCCTAGCTAGTTCTCAGCACAGTGGCCCAGCTGCAAGAGCAGAATCAAAAATGGGTAGGCTCTTTTCTAAGCCTCCCCTGTGTCACAACTATTAATATCCTATTGACTAAAGTAAGTCACATAATTAAATAGGTTCTACCTCTTGATGGGAGAAGCTACAGTCACATGGCAAGAGACATGGATAGAAAAGCAGATAAAGAACTGGTACCATTCATGCAATCAATCTGCTAATCATTTTTGAGTGCATTAACCTAGGCAATGAAGATTTATTTCTCCAATTACTATTTTTTTTATTGTCAGAATCTCCCACTGAAATGTAAGTCTAGCAAAAGCACAGCTGTGCCCCCAATGAATCCAACATAATCTGTGCTCAGTAAATTTTTCATTGAAACCATAAACGAAGACTGCTGGCTTCACATGGAAATTATTTGGAGAATTGTCTTTATGGACTTACTCTATTCTAGAAAGTCCTCATAAACAGACAATTGTCCCTGAAAATAAGTGAGCACAAATATGATTTCCTTCATCTCCAGGCTACCTGCATTGCTATTTCATATTCTCTCTTTCATGTTTGATCAACTTGATGCCTAGATGTAGATATGAAGTACAGGAAATGGACCCTCCCTCAATCGGAACCTTGTCTTACCTCATCATTCTCCATGAGGGGCCGGGGAGCTGGCACAGTTGCACAGCTTGAACATATACAATACTGAACTGAAGAGAGTCATAAATCCCATTATGCACTAAATAGTGTGCCTCCAAAATTATATTAAAGTTCTAACTACTAGTACCTTGGAATGTGACTCTATTTGGAGAGAGTCTTTAAAGAGATAATTAAGGTTAAATGAGATCATATAGGCCAAATCCAATATGACTAGTGTCCTTGTAAGTCAAAGAGTTTAGGGCATAGATGCACACAGAGGGAAGATCCATGTGAAAACACTAGTAGAAGATGGCCATCTACAAGCAAAGGAGAGAGGCCTCCAAAGAAACCAGCCCTGCCGACACCTTGATGTTGGATTTCCAGCCTCCAGAACTGTGAGACAATAAGTTTCTGTTGGTTAAGTCACTCAGTTTGTGACACTTTGTTATGGTAGCTCTACCAAAACGAATGTACCTCCTTTGTTAAAAGAGAACAGCCAGAGGAAGACTTGTTAGGAGAGACTCCCCCACCCCACTTCCAGTGTGTGTCAGAGGGTGATTCCTAGTGGACTGCCTGGAGAGGCAGGCTTGTATTGGAAGCCCCAAGAGGTGTACGTGCTAGAAACTCACAGGACCACTTCAGAGTGGTTGGTGAAGGCTGAAGACAGATGGTGTGGGGGTCCTTTCATGTGGCCTTCCCAGGAACTTGCCAGCAGTTCTAACTTGTTCCTTGTAGGCCAATGATAAATTCTCTTCATTAGCAAGTTTCCCAGTGGCCTAATTTTATTGGTTCCTCAGGAGTTCTTCTCTTGTTTTTCAGGCATCCAGTCATCTAAAATGTGGTGTCTCCAGCAAATTCACCCGCCTCATTATGTGTGATCCCTCTTCTAGGCCATTTAGCCCTCCTCCCAGCTGCTAATAAATAAATACTGATTCTAAGACCAAAACCCAAGAGGCCATATGTTTAATTGCTTTCCATGCTGAGAAGAATCATTTATTAGTGCTGTGCAAAGCGCTGTGTTTGAAAACGCCAAACCACATGAAACGCCATGAGTTCTGAGCCAGAGTTTGACGGAGAAACAGCCAAATTTCATCCGAACTTTGTTAGGCCTCATGACCTTTTACAAAACCTCAAAGCAAACATAATTCAGCCCCTGCATAGGCTCAAACTCTGAGTTGAGTGCTGTCATTTGTTTGGTTTTGTAGCAGCTGCTTATATCACAAATTCCCACTTCTGGTTTAAAAAAAAAATCCACAAGATGGCTTCAACCCAGTGTGACGTTCTGTTTTGTGTTTTGTAATATGTCTGTTGATTGTGAAACTCAAGATTCCTTTGGAAAGCTATCACTACAGAACAACTTGTGGGTTGAGAACTGCCAGGTAAATTGGGGTGAAAAGAGTAAAATGGAATATAGTGAGAAACTAACTGTAGTGAATCTGACTGTATGAGGAGCTAGGAGGAGATAGGAGGAGATGGGAGTAGCAGTCAGGAGGTCAGAGGAGAATGGTTTTATTTTGATTTCAAAAAGAAAGATTTGGGGCTGAGGCATTGTCTGGACACAGTGAGTATTTGGTAAGCATTTGATTGACCTCTTCAACACACGTAATCTGTAATTTCCTTGTGTCTTTACTTAATTTGGAGATCCCTGAGAAGGATATGACAGCCACTTGTAGATCGCCATGTATCCATCTGGGCCTGCTGAGATGCTATCTGCCTGAGTTAGAATGTTGACAGTGAAAGCTATTCTGAGAAGAGGCCAGCCAGTGGCTCATCTTTTGTTACATTTGTATTGAGAAAGAGTAAGAAATGGCAGAAAGGGAGGGCTTGGACTTTGAATCAAACATGTCACTGGATTGGGGCAGAGGCAGACCCAAGAGTGGGGTAGAGGCAGACCCAAGAGTGGGCAACAGAAATGTAATTATTTCTGTGGACTAAACACTCCTTGGATGTTCCAGTGTTAGTACAAGCAAACAGAGATGACCTGAACAAAAACAGGGCCTTCTTCAGGCAAAGGAAGCCTCATAACGGCCAGGCCTTTGAGTGATTGGTTCAGGTTAGTCTGGTAGCAGAAGGCTAGCCCAAGCACAAGACTAGAGTTTCAGGGCATAATTTTGATCATTGTGTGTTCAGAGTTTGTGAGGTAAGAGGGGATGCTCATGGTGGTATTGAAATAGCAGAAGCAAGAGTAGATTTCTTTGGGTACCGGGGTGAGAATTTGGTTCTAACAATTTGCGGATGCCCACCTATTGAGTCTCAAAATAAGGTAAGCAGATGTTGATTCATCTATGAATCAGACCAGAACTGCAAAGCACTTCTCTTTGTCTTTTCATCCCCTTTCTCACCCTCCTTTGCCACAGATATGAATGGAAATTGTTTGGGATGGGCAGTGGAAGGAAATGAGGCTACATAAGAGGAGGATCTAGATCAGGGGAGGCCTTGTAGGTCATTGTGAGAACTTTGCAGGTAAGGGTTTAATCAAACATGGATTTATTTTTATTTATTTATTTATTTATTTATTTTTGAGTTGGAGTCTCACTCCGTCGCCCAGACTGGAGTGCAGTGGCCGCTCCCGGCCACCGCAGCCTTGACCTGCTGGGCTCCGGCGATCCTTCCACCTCAGCCGTCCAAGTAGCTGGAACTACAGGCAAGCGCTACCATGCCCGGCTAATTTTCAAACATGGATTTAACTCACCATCTGGTCTTCTTTGCTATCATGTCCCAAGTCCAAGACAAGTCTAAGCAGGAACCACAAGAGGATCTGACATAGTTTCCTACATTTCAGGTGATGTGTGAACCAAATCCAAATTATTTACATTGGCAATTTTTTGTAGATATTGATCTTATTCTCAACAGCAACTCCATGAATTTGGTAATGTTAATGGTTATATAATCTTACATCAGTCCCACAGTAAGGAATAAAAGAATAAATGACATCCTGACCTCAGCAGTTTTGACCTCACTGTTTTGGGCTTCCTTATTAATTCCATAGATATTTTATTTCTGTGTATATAGATACAAATATTTTAGTAAGAAATACATCAACAGTAATACATTTTTATTGAAAAAAATCTTTTTTTTAAAAAAGGAAAAAATCTTTTAAGGATCAATCTTTGTTAATCCAATTCTTTTGATAACATTTCCATAAAATAGTTGTTTTATTTTTGTTTCTATACAAAGATCATTATTATTACCAGAATCAATTATTTTCTGGTGTGATTTGCTTACTTTGACTCAACTTTTTACCTAGCTATATATTCTATGATTCTGAATTATCTTTTGCAGAAATTATTCCTACCAAGTTTATTTCTCAGGCCAAATTATATAAATATATAAAGACTTGATTTTCCATTCACTTTCAGCTAATATGCATTTTAAATTATGTGCAATTTTAGATACTGTAGATATTTTAAAAATTTATTTCTACTGAGTATGTTTCCCACTTTGAATTCTTGAGGTTTTTATCTGTACTAAACTTTACCGCATATAGTTTTAGCCAATCTTAAGTGTTGATTATTTCTTCTAGTAATGCTCAGTAAGAATTAGATAAAGGGCTAGTTATTGGCAAGTTTTTATTGGAGCAATGGGCAAAAAACACAGTCGCAGAAGTCAGGTGAAAGGCAAAGTCTAAACAGCAAGGTCAATGTCTTGCACCTGACTCTCCTGCATCTCACTGGTCCACCATGATGTTGAAGCCTGGTTGCCCTTTGTCGTCATACAATGAAGCCTGTTAGGAAGATCCCTTTGTTAGCTCTTTGACACAAGTGCTAATTTCACCAATAAGGAGTGTGGTGAGGGCACTGGGAAGGAAAGGGTCTACGAGACAAATGACTGCTTCATTATGACAAAATTCCAGAATGAAACAAAAACTTGGATATCCTTTGGAAATAAATTTTGGCTCAATATTGTTGTTTCCAGGTTAAAAAGTTACTGGATTTGTATCTCTTTAATTCCCCACAAAACTTTATGAGGAACATAAGAAGTTAACAGAGAAGAAAGAAGACTTTCACGAGCACTTAAAAGGTCTATAGTGTGCAGGGTTGTAGTAAAGCGAGGAAGACTGACACAAGGGTGGAGAACAGATACTGTAAAATGCACGGGAAAGAACAGGAACGTGGGGCCTGAAGACCTGGTTTCTGGTCCTGGTGCATCATCTTTCTAGTTTGGAGGTGGTAGGGCTGTTGACTCGGTCTTCTTGAGTCTCAGTTTCCTCATCCACAGAACTCTAAACACTTCACAGGGTGGTTGTGAAGTTTATGAAGCATACAAACACTCTGGCTAATGTGGAGGGCAAGGCAAGTGGCAATTATTACTGACTGGTGTTCATAAGTTTAAGGAATTAATCATTTTTTTCTTTTCAGAAAAAAAGGCTTCCTGTCCTACCCTGTCTTCTCCTCCTTCCCATCCCTCCTCCTCCTTTCCCTTCTTTTCCTTCTCTTTTGAACAGCCTCAACCAATAGTCTTAGGGTGGGGCTGGTCACATCAGAAAGAGTAATCTTATGATTTAGGGTGAGAGATCTGGGTCACATGGTATCAGTCAACCTAGAGACTGAATTCATCCATATGGACAATCAATCAATCATGTCTTATAAAAGAAGCCTCAATACAGTTCTGGATACAGGAGCTCAGGTGAGCTTCCTGGGATGGCAGAACTCCACGGGTATAATTACACATTGATGATGGTGGGGCAATGTATCTTGAGGACAAAAGAAGCTTTAAGTTTGGGACTCTGCTAGACTCTGCCCTATGCATCTCTTCCTTTGGTCAACTTCAGTGTACCCTCTGCCTGTAATCACTGTAATCGCTAATATAATAGGTTCCATGGAACTTGTGAGTCTTCGAGTTATAGAAGAGTTATATATATTCAGGATAGTGTAGGGAAACCCTTAGAATTAGTTGGCGTCAGAGTGAGGGTGGTCTTGTGTGGACCCTTCCTTCTAATTTTGTTGCTGGACCCAACTCATTTTTTGGGTCAAAATCTTAAGCAGCATTGGCAGTCTGGAGGATGGTGCCTTTAACATGGCTAATTATATCATCTTTGTCATCTTTGGTGATTTCTGGAATAGGAACAAGAAAAGAAACAACTTTCTGTTACTTTTTTTTTTTTTTTAGCACTGGGTGAAATACAATCAAAATAACGCAATTTAAGGTCTTTCAATGAACCATCAAGAAAAATTTACTCTTATTATTCACATGGCTAATTCTCTCAGCAAACACTTGTATAACTCTTACCATGAGCTAGGCATTGTTCTAAATGTTATATATATGTATTAACTCATTTGATGTTAATGACTGTTGAAGCTGACTCAATATTGATAATATTATTATTCCCATCATTGTATAAGTGAACTTCTTGATTTTACTTTTTTCAGCTCAGGCCTTACATACTGATTTTCCCCACTATGAAAAATGAGAATTTAGCTTTCTTTCACAAGCAAATATGACCTCTCTTTACACACACACATACTTTACATCTCCCAACTGTCCCAATATATTTATATTTGAATTTGGGTTACAGCAATAAGAGTTGGTTACTTCATGATGTCCATATAACAGTTATTCACAAAGAATCGTGTTGCCCAGTAAGAACACTTAATCTTAGTTGCCTAATATTTTATTTTTCCAAGCATTTATAATTACAGTCTTTATTTGTTTGTGTTTCTTTGTTAGTCTTTAGATTCTGACCAATTATTCAATCCCAAACTTTCCTTCAGTCGTACAACCTTCCTTGCAGTATGTTTGAGCATGTGAAGTATTTTATAATTTTCATCTTTTTAAAGAAATCTTTCTGAGAGCCCTTTGATCTGCTCTAAAATGGACTTTGGCCTCTAGGTCTTCCACATAGTTATTGCCTTGGTGTCTGTCTTCATCCTCTTAAGTATTTCTACTTTTGTGTGGATCTCATTTCTGCATCTCACATATTTATCTTTTTGATTTACTCCCTCATTTTAGAGAAGTTTTGTTCAGTCATGGTCCAGTCAAGAGGCAGAAATCACACTATTTTTACAGAGAAGATAAAGTGAATTGCAAGTAAATTGAGAAAGACAAAAACTGAGATTTCACAGAGGTAGTAACTACAGGAAATAAGTACTACTAATAGGACTGGAGAAATAAAGGAACAATAGGGAAGGCTCTAATGGGGATTCCCGTGAAGATGGGATCCAGACCTGTGGGAAAGGAGAATTGTTCAAATGGTATTGGTGGCTCAGGAGCTTACAGGAGAGACACTGCAAAAGCTCATTCCTCTGAGTGAGCACTGGCTGAGCACTGTCTAAAGGTGTTATCTCTGAGAGGGTAGCATATAAAGCCAGCCAACTGTGACTAACTAGTGCTACCAGTGTGAGAACCACTGTTGGGATGCAACTGACAGCAGCAGGAAGCAAACAGCAAGAAACATGTCCCTTGTTTCTCCTCTGACCTTGCAATCTTCCTTGCTCATTCACTAGTGCCCCCTATTGGCAGAGATTAATATAGAGTCCACTGAAAAGGAAATATGGTTGCAGGGACCAGCCCAGCATCATAAAGCAAAGCTGAGAAGAGGTGGAAGTTAAAGTTAAAAGACATTAGGTTAGTAACTCTCACAAGCACATGTTTCAATAACTTCCTGAGAATAGGAGTGTTATGTTTTGTCTTGTTAGTTTTCATGTTCGAAAATTCTACCTCTCTGTGTGATTTGTGCGTATGATTCTAGATAGCAAATTTTGTTTTTCCTCAGATAGCGTTCTTGGCAGTGTTCCTCTGTTTTCTAGCTTCTCTGCTATTGCTGAGAAGTCCAATGTCATTCTTTTTTGACCCCTTATTTGAATCTGATTTATTCCTCTCTCAAACTTATGCAATATTTTCTTTGTAGTCTTCTATGACTTCATGATGATATGCATTGGTATGGACCTATTTCATTGTTCTGAGTTGTCAGCTTATTTAGTCTGGACACTTATGTCCTTAAGTTCTGATAAATTTTCTTATATTACTTTTTCAATTATTTACCTCCTTCTGTTTTCTTACTATCTCTATTTTTTTGTTGTTGTTCTCTTGTTTGTATATTGAACCACCTAGAATTCTTTTCTAGTTTTTCTCTCCCTTCCCAACCTTGTTATATCTCTTTGTCTTTTCTAATTTCTGTAAGATTTCTCCAACTTTCATTTTCATAGCTTTTATTGAGTGTGTCATTTCTGCTCTCATATTTTCAGTTTCCTAGAGTATTTGTTGGTTTCTTTAATGTTCTTTTTAAATAGCATCTTGTTCTTTTTCCATGGATCTAATAGCTTCTCTGGTTTTTTGTTAGTCTTTTAGTAGTTTTTATTGAAGTATTATTTTTTTCTGCCTAATGTCTCCTTAAACCCACCTTTACCTGATAACTTAATTAGCACACTGTTCTAATTTTAAAGATATGTCTTGTTTGTAATTTTGTCCACTTTCAATAACTATTATTAGTAATAACTTCTTTCCTTTTTTTTCTAAATCCATCTTGAATTTCATTCAAAAGCTCAAGCTTAGTGTGGACTTAGCACTCGTATTTTTGTTGGCAGACACATGCAGAAGTCTGCTTGCAATATGCACTCATCTAGTTCTCTTACACACAAGTGATTCAGGGGTCACATTGTGTATTTAACTACCCGTCCCCCACCCCTGAGGTACTGACATTGGTTAAAGTTGCTATAATATTTTATTAATCTTTGTAATGTTCTCTATCTTGAGCTCAAATCGTTTTTTTCCTCTCTGGCTGGGAGCCAATGTAGAGATGTGACCAAAATGTGCCTTGTCATAAACAGGGATGTCTAATTTTCAGTAAGGAACTTACCTCACACACTGATCATCTCTGCCACATCAGTCTGTACTTTGTAAGACCCAAGAGAAACTATTAGGAGTATGTTGTGTGCTGTCTAACACCTGATTATTACACCAATAACATTCCAAGTATGTCATTTATCACAGCAGTAATTAACAAAAAAAAAAGCTCTTATATGGCACTGAGTCCCCTGAAATATATTAAATAATCATAGAATAATCATGGCTTTTCTTCCCGGAGAAGGCCCTAGAGATCATTTAATTCAATCTCTCCTTTGATGTTTGGAGTAACAGCATGGGAGGAGTCAATGATGTGCTCCAGATTGCATGGTGGAGGCCTTGTGTGTTGTGACCAATCCTGTGCGCATTGCTATTCCCAAACACAGTGTGGGTTTCCCAGGGTTAGCTGCTGGCTTGCACACCTGCAGTCAAGGCCTGTGGGCAGCCTCTGCTGCAAAGCATGTGTCACATACAGACTGTCTTCCTCCCTCATAAGAAAAGTTCTTAGAACTGAACTCTGATGTGCCAACTTGGACCCCAGATGCTTGCAGTGCTAGCTGATGGAGCTACTGGATTTCATTTTCTGGATGATTCTGGCTCTTCAGAATGAACTGCTTCCTGGCCCAAATATCCATCAGCATTGAATGAATTGCTTAATAATAATGAATGATCAAGACCTTTTCTGAGTGGAGCTCAACTTGACCTGGGCTAGTTCCTTCCTATCTGTCTCTAAATTGTATATTAAGCAGCGATGCTGATGTGGGGATGTGTACCACACCAGCAACTTTGCTGGAGACTCTGGAGGCTAGAACCCATGCAACTCCCCTTTCATTTAACAACCAGAGCTGAATAGTCTCACAAAGAAGAACTCCTATAAGAATTGCCCTGTCTGGGGAATGGGCCTCCTGAAGCCCAACCCCCGCCCCCCCCCCCCCCCCCCGCCAGCACCATATCACAAACATGCACTTGTACTTCCTGAATCTAAAATAAAATAAAAAAAAGAATTTCCCTTGTTGCTGGGCATAGTGACTCATACATGTAATTCCAGCACTTTGAGAGGCTGAGACGGGAGGATTCCTTGAGGTCAGGAGTTCAAAGCTGCAGTAAGCTATGATCACATGACTGCACTCCAGCTAGGTGATGGAACAAGTCCCTATCTCTATTACAATAACAAATGATCAAAATTGCCCTTGCTAATTATCTGTGGCTTCATGTTCCTGGATCTTGTAGTTAAGAATGTTCTGGGTTCGGTGGCTCAGCCTGTAATCCGCGCTTTGGGAGGGATTACAGGAGGCTGAGGTGAGTGAATTGCCTGAGTCCGCGGGTTCGGGACCCGCCTGGGCAACTTGGCGAGACCTCATCTCTACAATAAATAAAAAAAAATTAGCCGAGTATGGCGCCTGTAGTTTCAGCTACTTGGAAGGCTGAGTCGGAAGGATCGCCTGAGCACAGCAGGTCGTGGCTCCAGTCTGGGTGACAGAGTGAGACTTCAACTCAAAAAAAAAAAAATGTTCTGGACAGAGAATACAACCAACAAACTTCAGAAAATATCTTCCCAGCATGATTCCCGGATGTGCTCTGCTACCTTACCTCAAACACACAATGGCCAACAGGGCTTGGCTTCTGAGTTTCGGCTCTGTAATTGACAATGCCAGACATTTGTTTGTGTCCTATGTGTCTTGTGGCTGTCCATTTTTTTGTGTGGAATAAGTGTTCCTAAGCACTGAATTCCATGATTCCCTCTGCTATATATAACTAGAAAGGAGAAGAATCTAAAACAAATACAGCCAGACTGCTTGATTTGACCAGAATGGCAATTAATTAATTCCATGTGATAGAAGTTGCAATCAACATCTGCAACAAGAGCAGCATCTTCTGGATTAACAGAAGAAATGAAAAGACAAAGAGGAGGAAAGGGCCTGAGATCTTGGTCCATAAGCTTTTTTGCCATGTATCCCAGGACTGGCATTTATTTCTAGGTTTTGCACGAGAAGCTCTCAGAGAGTAGGAACTAACCAGTACCTGTACATGGAAAAGTAAGAGGAAAGCTTTAATTACATAGTTATTCAAATGGGAAATGAAGATGGAGATCTGAGCAATCCCCAATTATTTAAAAAAAAAAAAGAGTAGTTGCACCAAAGCTAGTATGTGGGTAGTTTTGTCGAATAGTGCAATCACCATGCCTCTTCCCTACTAACTTTATTACCTTCTAGCAATCTCCAGAGCATCTCCTGAGGAAATTGCCATTTGTATTCACAACCCTTGTTGCTTGAGAGAAACTATGCACATATGCGTGTACACACACACACACACACACACACACACACACACA
>NW_007260125.1:26244-68835 GCF_000164805.1 Carlito syrichta
CCATGTGACTCAGATATTGCGCTGTAGAGCATATAACTGGAGGAACTCAAATCATTTTGCCAAAAAGATACCAGCCCCCGTAAGTTAATTGCAGCTCTAATCACAATTGCAAAAAAACATGGTACCAAACATGATGCCCGCAAAGCTGGAATGGATAAAATAAAAGAGGTATATACACAGTGGAATATCTGCAGCCATAAAAAAGGAAAGATAGAAGGATTCACACACACACACACACACACACACACACACACACACACACATCTATCTCATTTCATCTTACCCCTCCAACTCCAACTTCGGGGCAGAGATAGTGGTTTTAGTCGTTCCCCAGCCATCCTGGTAAGCCCTACTTAAGCTGTGTGATAGCCATGTGCTCTCTTTCTGGCATAGCAGCTGCTGAATGATATGTTCAGTTATTTTTGAGGCTATGACTTTTTTTTCTTTTATTTGTCTTCCTTCCTATATTTCTTTCTTAAATAAAAAATCTTGGTATGTGACCTACCTAAAAAAAAAAAAAAAAAAAGGACTGTTCTGGTTTCTATTTCTAAGAGAATTTTGGCAGTAGAAGTCACAAGTGCTGGGTATTTTACTGCATTTATCAATCAAACACTGTGCATGTGGAAACAGTCCTATCTGATAAAATTTCAGAGCAATCACTGTTCACAAGATGCTATTTTGAAAGAAGAATTTTCTAACCCCAAGTGAAGCAAAAAGCAAAACTATAAGAATTGAGCAAAAGAAAAGATTCAGTGACTGAGAGGATTGATATACTTTTCTGGTTAATAAAAATAATAACTGGTAACTCATTTGTGGTCAGATCTGATAAATTTGATTTTATAAGTCAGGAATCTATTGTTTGCAAATCAGAACACCAAATGCAAACCATTTAAATCAAGAATGGGAATTTGCTTTCAAGATTTTTGGTTCACTCAGGAAATCCAAGGACAAAGTTAAAGATGCTGGCTATAGGAGTAGCAGAGATGCAGATGGGCCTCCATTTCAACTGGAATCATCTCTCTTGGTGCTGTCTGGCTTTCTCTACATGTTGGAAAATATGACATGAGTTTCTCTCTTCACATATGAGAAGAGACTTATTTAATTCTTTCAGTCTCAAGTTGGAATATTCAGTGAAGGACTTGGTGGTACAGCTTGGCATAGGTGCTCACCCTTGAATAGTCAGCTGTAGCTGGAGAAATGGAACACTAGATTGGTCTAGGTCAGATGTGGTGCCCACCTCTGGGCCCGTCAATTGTGAGTGGATGGTGGGGTGGGGGAAATCATACTGTACTCACCTGAAAGTTCCCAAATTAACTATGTCGATTGAGAAGGGACTGAAGATAATACCATAGGTGCCATCTACGCAATTCAGTACTATTCAGAGAAGTGTCTTTTGTGTGCTTGTTTCCTTGAAACTTTGCTGATTATAGAAAAATAATGTTTCTTCAAGTCAGTGTAGAATGAACCTACTTTTGTGTTTGTGCCTGGGGTTTTTTGTTTGTTTGTGGTTTTTTTTTTTTTTTTTTTTTTTTGGCTCTGCGAGGCTAGGCTCACACTCTCCCTAGTGTGAGCTCTGATGGCATTAAATATTGGCTTTTGTAAGAACCAAATACTAGTGGATGTTAGCCAACATCATAGTTTGAAGAGTATTGTGTTTCTTCTAATTAAAGGCTCTCAGGCAGCAGCTGGGCTGAGAAAATGCTTGAATCAAAGATCAGCATCTTATAGCATGCTGATTTTCAGTGAACTGTGAGCTGGGATTCATTGTTACACACCTCTTCTGCCACTTGTGAGACTCATTCTTTCTGCTGTTTCCATATTAAGAAAAGTATGGCCAACGTGGTAGTCATTCTCAACACACTCCATTCTCCTCATGACTATATAGAAACAATTGTCACATTGATATAAACATTTGTAAGCTTCTCATATCAAACTTATAGATTACCAAAATGACTGATAGATCATTCCTGACTGGTTTTATTGTCATGAAGAACACAGAAAGCAATGCAAAATTCCAATATTTCAATAGGAACACTGGTCAAGGGTCTTTTATTCTGTCAGGAGAATTTGCATTAACCCAATCACATGTAGAATCCTAAGGGATATGGCTCGGTTGGGAAGAAAACCAACTGGGGGTTCCCAACCACCTCTACCATTTACGTACACAGTAGTACTACCACACATCTAAGAAGGAAATGGATATCAGAGGCTAATGAACCAAAAAGGGAGATAACCAACAAATAGCTTATGAAAGTATTATGTAATATAATAGATGGTAAACAGTTGAAGATACGAAGGAAGACTTGTGTTAAATACAAAATCAGCCTTTGAAAGCCTCTGTTTTGCGTCCTGAATAAAATTCTCAAAAATGCATCCTCTCTGATATAAGAGGTAAGAGAAGATAATAAGACAATAGTCTAAAATTAAAAGGGAGTTGTTTAGGGTGAAGAAAGAGATTTAAAAGGCTCACTGAGATAAAGAAAGGTGGTAAAGAAATTTAAGTGCTTCATACTTTTTTTTTCAACCGAAGTTTATTAGAGAAAGAAAAGACAAAAGACAGGGTGACATGTCAGAGTTGGCATGGGTGAAAGAAACCACTGCTTCATACATTTTTAAGTTGAGATCATAAATTTAAATAGTTGCAAGGGATCTTTCTAGTGTATTATGAACATTAATATTTCAAAACAAAAATATATTATACTTTAATATATTTTTGAAAATATTATGCAATATAATAGACGGTAAACAGTTTAAAGGACAAAGGAAAACTTGTGTTAAGTTAAATACAAAATAAGTCTTTGAAAGCATCTGTTTTGCGTTCTGAATAAAATTTTCAAAAACACGTCCTCGATGAAATAAGAGGTAAGAGAAGATAATAAGACAACAGTCTAAAATTAAATTTAACTTTAAACTTAAAATTAATTTTTTATTTATATAAATACTTTAACTACTTTTATAATGACCAGTATCTACTTTTAAAAGTACATAAACAAGCTCATTTTTAACAACTAGAACTTAAAATAGTTCTTCAGATTTTCAGTTTGCTGTTTTTCCTCTATAAAATTTGCATTAATTTATTCTGAGCATGGATTTTTAAAAATTGATCATCTTATTTTCAACAACAGAAATATGAATATACATTTGAATTTATACTTTAAAAAATTTTCTATGAGAACAATTGAGATATACTCCTTTAGAAAATTTCAAGTATATAATATGTTATTGTTATTAGTTAAGTCATCATGCCATACTTTAGTCTCCAGCACTTATTCATCTTATAGTTAAAGGTTTATACCCCCAGAAAGAGGCCCAAACTTAACCTGTATGATGACCACTTGTATACCTGATCCTGAATTGTACCTCACATTTTAAAAATAAAAATAAAGAAGATGCTATGTGCCAAAAAAAAAAAAAAAGGTTTGTACCCTTTACATACTATCTCCTCTATTCCCCCGCTCTGAGCTCCTAAACTATGTGAGGTGGTGAATATGTTGATTAGTTGGATTGTGGTAATCATTTCACAATGCATTCGTAGGTAAAAATATCATGTTGTACACCCTAAATATATGCAATTTTTACTAGTAATACCTCAATAAAGTTAGAAAGTTTTTCTTCTGTGACCATAAGCTCAAAGTATTATACAAATTTCTTTTAGTTTGAGATATAATTACGACTGTTATCTAACTGACCAAAATGATGTAGATATATCACACATTTTGATAAATAATTATTAACTATAAAGTATATGATTTTATTAGGAATGCAGTTTTTAATGATATGGTTAGGGCTATTTATCTACTGGTGAGTCAATTTATATGATGATGGGTGAATATTATTACTATTAGAATGAGATGTGATCTTATTTATAAATGAAAATGCAGCAAAATTTTGTTTGCACAAATGGAATAGAAGGATTTTTATTACAGCAATATTATCTATTATTTGAATTCTTTTTGACTTGTATTGCAAGAGTCACAAAGCTACCAAACATCAAAATTATTTTAATCATCTATTAGTGAATCTATAAAGCCTTATAATTTGGTTGAGAGCAAACAATTAGAAGCCGTGTATCACAAAACAATATGTGCTACCCTGTTACTTGAGTCCTTCATTTTTTTCAACATCCATTACATTATTCCAAATGGTCCCTTTTGAAATATTGCACATTGCTATTCCTGAACACAGTGTGAGTTTCCCAGGGTTAACTGCTGGCTTGCACACCTGTAGTCAGGACCTGTGGGCAGCCTCTGCTGCAGAGCATTGTCACATACAGACTGTTCTCCTTTATAAGAAAAGTTCTTGGAACTGAACTCTGACATGTCAACTTGGACGTTTTAAACCCTGACCCAGTGTACCTGTTTTGGTTCTTATTGCTGCATAACAAACCACCCCTCAAAACTCAGAGGCAGAAAACAACCATTTTGGTACGTTTGCAGATTATGTAGTTAATAATTGATCACAGCATAGTGACCTGGTCAGGGTCTAGTGAATTGGTCAGGGCTTATTTCTTCTCCTTGATATCTGGGACTTAGTTGAGAAAAATCAAAGGCTTAGATGACTGTAAGTCTGGAGACTAGAATTATCTGGAAGCTTCTTGTCTTAGTCAATTTGTGCTGCTGTAACTGAATAATACAGACTAGGTAATTTATGAAGAACATACATTTATTTCTTACATATGTGGAGGCTGAAAAATATAAGATTGTATGTCTGGTGAGGGTTTTTATGCTATGTTTTCACATGATTAAAATGTGTGATAGAAAGACAAAGAAAAGGGGAAAAAGTGGTGTCTTCACATAACAAAATAGAAGAAGATAGCAAGCCCACTCCCTCTAGCTCTGTTATAAAAGCCTTCAGCCCATCCATGAAATCTTATGACTTAACCCCTCTTAAAGGTCTCACTTTTAATACTACTACACTGGTAAGTTTCAACACATGAATTTTGGAGGGCACACCATCATTCAAATGCCCAGTATCTAGAATGCTTGTTTGTTTTTTATGTTGGAGTCCCACTCCATCGCCCAGACTGGAGTGCAGTAGCATTCTCCCAGTCACTGCAGCCTCGACCTGCTGGGCTCCAGCGATCCTTCCACCTAGTCTTCCAAGTGGCTGGAACTACAGGTGCGCTCTACCATGCTTGGCTAATTTTTGATTTATTGTAGAGATGAGGTCTCGCTAAGTTGCCCGGTGCAGGTCTCAAACCCATGGGCTCAGGCAATCCACACACCTCAGCCTCCCAAAACGCTGGGATTACAGGCTGAGCCACCAAGCCCGGTCCAGTGTCTAGAATGAATGACTTGAAGTCTGAACTCAGTTCACACTGTCCATCCAAAATCCACACATGGTGTTTCCAGTGTAGTCAGACTTTTTAATGGGTTCAGGGCCCCAGTGCAAGTATTTCAGTAAACGAAACAGAGGCTGCACTGCCTTTTATGACCTAGATTTGGAAGTTATTTAGTATACTTTCTGCTGTACTCTATTGGTCAAAATAATAATAATATAGTTCAGATTTAAGGGGACTCCACATCTTGATGAAAGAAATGTCAAAGGACTTGAAATCACTTTTTAACCCCCCTTCCATAGCACCTTGTTAAGATTTGGATTGAGTGAGAGATATAGGGTTTTTTTCTAAAGTGGGTGTTTTCGTTCATTTGTGTTGCTATAAAGGAATAACTGAGGCTGGGTAATTTATAAGGAAAAGAAGTTTATTTCTGCTCACTGTACAAGAAACATGGCACCAGCATCTGGTGAAGATCTCAAGCTGCTTTCACTCATGGTGGATGGCAAAGGGGAGCCTGCACATGGGAAGAGAAAGGAGAGAGAAAGGGGAAGAGGGAGAGAGGAACAGAGGGAGAAGGGGAGAGAGGGAGAGGGAGAGAGAGGCGAAAGAGGTGCCAGATTCTTTTCAACAACCAATTCTCATGGGAACTAAGAGTGAGAACTCACTCCTAGGAGAATGACACCGAGCCATTCAGGAGAGATTTGCCCTAGTGATCCAGATCCAAAGACCTCCCACCAGGTCCCATCTCCAACACTGGGAATCAAATTTCAACATGAGGTTTAGAGGGTCAAGTATCCAAACTACAGCAGTGACAAAAAGGAATTTGAAAAGGAAAGTATGGAAGAAGAACCTCAATATGTCCTGACAGCATGTCTTTTCCTAGGCAGATCAATTTTAGAAAACTTAAATACAGAAGCTGAAAATCTGGAGATTAATTTCTATATTCCCATGCCTATAACACATTGGAATTTTTTTCTATACCACCAGAGATATGTGTAATTGTGTTTAAAATTCACTGTTGCAGGATTCAGCTTTGGCAAAGATGATTTAGATGTATTTGTAAAGATTTAAAATTATATGAACATCTCACCATCAAATGAACAACAACAAATCTTATAAACAACAACACAAATATTGCCTTAGCATAGACATAACATAAAGAAAGAAACATGATATAAATTTTCTCTTTTGTAATACTAAAAACTAGAGGACAGTACTACACTGTGTACAGAACTTAAAAGAAAATAATGATTCAAAAATTCTATACTCAGTAAATTTTTGTGTGTGAAAGAAATTTCAAGATAATAAAGACCTCAGAAGACAGATTATTTAAGTGTGTTCCTAGAATAAGCAAACAACCAAAAGCACTAATTAATTATCCACACTTCAGTTAATCAAGAGAATATAAGTTAATAAAATCTCAAGAATTAGGAAAATGGCTTTGGTGGTAGTTATGTAGTTTTGGTATATTCCTGGATCCCTACATGAAAAGCAGACAGAGCATGTAGATAGTAAAACAATATTCATGGACATTATTTACAAATCACTAGGTGACTAGGTATCTTCACAAACCAAACATAAATGAATGATGACAAATCACCATAGCCACAAGATTGTGTAATCCATCTGTGCTGCAGAAAGTAAAAGGACATATGAATGAGAGAATGTATGAGAAGACTTTTGCCTTCATAGTCACAGTTGAATGTAAGAGGCTCATTATAAGGCTTAAAGTGACTGAAGCAGTATATCCCCCTGCAATCTGACAACTGACCCACCAGGGATCCCTTCAGTATAAGGTTTCATACAATGGAGAAACTGCTGGGAGAAAAAATACAGAGGTAACAGATACAGGAGCATTCAGAAAATAAGCCAATATATTTTAAAATACTATACAAAAAACAATGTAAGAGGTTGTTCTCTGAAATTAGACAGAATCTCTAAACTAAATCTGTTTCTAACAGTTAAGACCCTAAAAAACCATTAAGAAAGTGCAGAGATAACCCACAGAATGGGTAAGATTATTTGCCGACTCCATATCTGCCAAAGGCCTAACATCTAGGCTCTGCAAGGAACTCAAACATGCTGAAAAGAAAAAAAAAACAGCTCTATTAAAAAGTGTGCAAAAGATATGAATAGATACTTCTTATAAGAAGACATATGAGCAGCCAACAAATACATGAAAAAAATGTTCAGCCTCACTAATCATCAAAGAAATGCAAATTAAAACCACCTAACTTCAGTCAGGATGGCCATTATCCATAACTCAAAAAGCAACAGATGCTGGAGAGAATGTGGGGAAAAGGGGACATTTCTATACCCCTTGGTAGGAGTGTAAACTAGTACAAACTCTGGAAAACAGTGTGGTGATTCCTAGAAGATCTAAAAATTGACCTTCTATGAGACCCAGAAATACTCTTTCTGGGAATATATCTGGAGGAACTCAAATCACTCTATGAAAAAGACACCTGCACACATATTTATTGCAGCATTATTCACAATAACAAAAACATAGAGCCAACTGTGCTGTCCATCTAAAGTGGACTTGATTTTAAAAATGTGATACATATAAACGATGGAATATTACACAACCATAAAGGACAAAATTATGAACTTTGCAGCAATTTGGTTGGATTTAAAGTCTATCATATTCAGTGATCTGTTACAGAAACGAAGAACTGAATGCTACATGTTTTCACTTATAAGTAGATGCTGAACATTTATCATAACACTATAAGGATTTGGCAGTAGTGGGGTACTGCCAGGGGAGGGAAGGGGGGGTCACATAACATCAATAAGCATACATGATCTCAAACTAGGTGAAGTGGAGACCAAAGGGAAGTACAAACTTTGCCTTTATGATGACCACTTATCTATCTAATTCTGAATTGTACCACATCTTAAAAAAAAAGAGTTAAGTCAAACTAAATTCACATAAAAATAAGCAACAGAAAATCACTAAGGTCAAATCCCATGCCAAGATATGTAGGAAGAAAAGAGATTAAGAAGTAGAATAACATCATTTCAGATAATGAAATTATACTAGAAAGATGAAACTGTAATAGATTATTCCAAAACAAAACAAAACAAAGGGATTAAGAAAATAATACTAGACATGAAAGATCATGAATTAGAATTAGAAAATCTAAGAAATAAGGTGACAGAACTCAATAAAGAATCAAAATGCAAGAAAAAAATTTTAGAAATGACTAAACTCGAAGGAAGACAAGAATGGATAGACATAAAAATATCTGAAATAAAATAGAACATAAAAAAGAGCAAATAGCAGAATCAAGAGAAGAAAAAGACAAAAAAGGGGTTGCAAGACAAATATTGAAGATAGAAAAAGAAGACCCAAAATACTGATAATAGGAGTCATCACCATTGGAGAAGGGAAGCAAATGGACAGAATAAATAATTAGAACTATACTTTAAAGATATTTCACTAAAATAAAATAATACTTGAAATAACATACTGAAAGAGTACATGGCATATCTAAGATGAATGACCTATGCCAAGATATATTCTGGTAAAATTACTGGCATTAAAGAAAAAAATTCTTTTGGTGTCTAGGCAAAAATAGCAAATAACTTACAAGGAAAATATAATTAGGTTGTCATCAGACTTTTTAACATCAAGGTTTATGTAAGAAGAAAATGAAGTAACATATTTAAGATAGTCAAGGAAAGAAAATATGAGCCAAGAACTTTATGTCCAACAAAATTGGTTTTCAAATATAAAGGACACAGAAACTGTCATGAACTCTTAAGAACTCAAGAAATATTGTTCCCATGAGACTTTAAAAAGGAATCTACTGGAAAACAGGCTTCAGACAAGTAAAGTGATGAGTGAGACAACACTCTAAAGACATGTGGTAAATATTAAACAGACCGTTATTTGTAAAAATAAGAGTATATGAGGCATAAGAGGAAGAGGTCAAAATATGTAATAGTGAAAAGATCTGCAAATATAGATATAATCCAACCATCAAAATGTGAGAGAGAATGGGGAGAACAGGGCAAATAAAACATAAAACTGTTTTCAGTAATTATAATAGGTGGTATTAATATTAAGTTGCCTTTCAAAGACTGTGGTATGTGAAGAGTGGATAAAGTAAATGAGTAATTATGGGATATTCTATTTCTATCATCCATGTATTTGAGAGCCAAGATTCTCACAGTAAAGTAAAACAGATGAAGAAATAATATAGAAAAGGTTAAGCAAAAACCTTATAGTTCTGTGTTTGAATTGGAAATATCAATATGAACTTATAAAGTATTTTGATATATATTTTGAAAATATATAATTAAGTATATAATTATTTTACATATTATACCATGTAACAGCAAAGCTATCTAAGTTTATCAGGATCATGTAAAAAAAATATGAAGAGAATTCCACTAGTCAAAGAAATGGTATTTTGGGTTTTATTAAGGATAAAAATTGTAATAGATCAAACCCATTTAACAGTTTTAAGTCTATGGGATATTTAAAAACAAACCAATTGGTCATTTTCTGAAAAATGACAAGGAACCAATACATTCACTTGAAAACTGGATGAGTGAATTAAAAAAATAGAGTCTATCCTGGTTTTTTTTCTTTTCTGTATGACCTGTACTATGGAGTAACCAAACAAATGATGGGCCACTAAAGCATGCATACTTAGATGATAAAGTCCTAAAAGCATGCAAGGAAGGAATTATAAGGAAAATCTGGACAGAGTTATTTTTTAGGGGGAAAGTAGGGACTGTGAGTGGGATGAGGCACATGGAGAATTTTCTAGAAAAAGTAAGGTTCTATTTCAAAATGTCTTATAAATTTAGTCCTTTGCATAGTCGAAAACAAAATGATATAATTTAATATCACCATATTTCAATCTATAATTCTGATCACTGATATCTACTAAGATCACAGAAAAAGAAACCAGATATTATGCACAAATTTTAAATTTTATTGCCAATGGTATTTAACGAGTCTCTGGATCCAGTTGTCCATTTGCAGGAAACACAAAGGACCCAAAACATGTTGAACTGCTCCATGTGCATATTATCAGCAGAAACAGGCCACAGGAAATTCTACAGATTAAACTTTTTGGCTCTTGAATGCATAATTTACAAAGAAAAGAAAGAAATGGAGGGGGTGAATAAAGACTAAAAAAGACTTACAAACCAAGTGATGGGTGACTAAAGCATGCATACTTGGATGATAAAAACCTAAAGGCATGGAAGGAAGGAATTATAAGGAAAATCTGGACAGAGTTATTTTTTAGGGGGGAAGGTAGAGATTGTGATTGGGATGGGACACATGGAGAATTTTCTGGAAAAAGTCAGGTTCTATTTCAATGTCTTAAGTATTGAAATGTAGAAAATGTAGGCTAAATATATATTTAAAATATAAAAGTAACTATGAGAGTACTTAAAAATTCTTAAAAATTGCCTTCTTTCCAATTTGTGAAAAAAACAAAACCAACTAACTAAACAAGTAAAACTGGACAACATTTTTACTAAAACATAGGAAAGAAAGGAAAGAATAGTGATAAATTAAAGAGGTAGCATAATATGAGATTACAAATGACCAAACATTACAGTTTTTACTTAAATTTAGTGACACCTTTGTTAATAGGCAAAGATGGTCACTTTAGATCCATATGAAAAACTGTATTTTGTGCTGTTTTTAAGTAACACACGATATTAGCCAGTGTTTTTCAAAGAAACAGGATCAACAGGATACATATATATGTGTACCCTCTTTTCTTTTTCTTTCTCTCTTCCTTTTCAGAGATTTATTTTAAGAAATTTGCTCAGGCAATTGTGGAAGCTTGTTGAGTCCAAAATCTGATAGAGTGGACTGATTAGGGGAAGTTGCTTGATTAGGGGAAGTTATTCTTATTTTATTGACCATCAGCTGATTGGATGAGGCCCACTTCCTTTACAGAGAGCAATCTCAATCTGCTTTAATTAAAGTACACCAATTTAAATGTTAATCTCACCTAAGAAAACATCCTCACAGAAACATCCAGAATAATGTTTGACTAAATATCTGGGCCAAGTTGACACATAAAACTGATGATCACACACGCATACCCAAAAGCAAAATGATAACAAACAAGTAAATGTAACAGAAAGGGAAATATTTATCAGGCAATAATAAACCCAAACTGATTTGGCCGTATCTACTTAGATCAATGAAAATTAACTGCAAAAACAGTTAATGAATACAAATTATTTTAAGATGTTGACAAACTGTAAAATAAATATGACAGAAAGTACAGTCATGAAAAGATTTTGCACTTAACAACAATATTGAAATATAACAAAAAACACATAAAATAAAACAAATAGTAATAACAAACACTTGTAGATACTAGTAGAAATCACCAGAAACACAATAGTAGTGGATGACATTACTGTTAATATATCACTCTTAGAATTTCATGTATTAAGTAAACTAAAAATGAGACATTAAATGTTATCAATAAGGTTATACTTAAATTAAATATTAATATTTGTACTACTAATAGTATTAAAACCCTGCCATCAAAAATATACCTTTCTTTTTATATCTATGGATCATTTACAAAAACTGATCTCATTTCAAGTCGTATGAAAATCCCAATACATATAAAAAACAAATAAAAATAGTTTGCATGAGTCATATATAGTCTTTTTCTACAAGATGACAAAAGGAGAAGTTAACAGCATAAATTTAAACACCATAAACAGAGAAAATTTTAAACGTTTGAAAAAAAATACTCTTCTAAATAACTCTTGGATAAATAATTTAGAAATTAACAATTCAAACAATTTATAGCAAAATTTAAAGTATGCAGTGAAAACTGTATTCATTCCCTCAGTTCATTCATTTTTTTAATCATTAAAACAGATATTATTTAGGAATTTTATGGATGGAAGAGAGTCTCTCTTTCCTCTTCCTGTTCCTACTTCCATCTGTGTATCAACTGTGTTCTCTCCTACTGCAGACGATACTTCTCCATGGAGTGGCATGAAGTTCTTACCTCTCTCCAGTTACTTCCCATCCCGCCTCTGTCACCCCTTAAACATTTCTTTCAGCTCCAATTTGAATAATCGTGGAGCAGAACTTTGATTGGCCTAGCATGGGTCAGATTTCTACCTCTTGATCAATCCAATCTCTGGGCCTGAGAAGTAAGTGCGTTCTGGTTTCTATTTAGAATGGCATATTAGAGAGAGGGTGAAGCACCAGGGAAAGTGGGTGCTCTTTCCAAAAGGAGGGAGAACAGCTTGACCAACAGAAATACAAAAGCCTACTATAAAGAAGAGTGGAAGTGTGTTCAACTCAAGCATTCAGTAAAAGAAAAACAATTTTAAAAAGCAAAGGAAAGAAGGAGAGACGTAGTAAAAAGCAATATAAAGGAAGCATGGGGCAAAACATAAGAAAGCAAAGGGATGGAAAATATGTATTCCAGGCAATTAATAACCCCAAAGATATTAATATGTTAATATTGATATCAACATATTAATATTAAAGTAGAATTTTAGGCAAAACTATCACTGGGAATGAAGGTATTATTTAATAATACAAGGAAAAATTTACTGGTAATATATTAAATTTTGAATCTGTATACATCTAAACATTTAATTTCTTTTTTTTAAAATTAATTATTTATTATAAAGATGTGGGGTACAATTCAGGGCTAGGTATACAAACAACATTTAATTTCAATACTGAAACAGTTATAACGAGAAATTCTCAACTCCATGATTATAGAGGAAGACTTTAATACACTTCTTTCAAAAAATTATAACAATTTAGTAAGACTATAAGTTTGAAAAATATGATTATCTTGTACCCCACATCTTAAAAAAAAAAAATTGGCCTAGCAACTTTGGGGAATTCACATATTTCAATCCCTGAAACAGTGCAATCAGTAGTTTTAAATACTATGGGCTTGCCTACATTAATTCCAGGAGTGAAATATTAAAAAAAAAAAAGAAAGAAAAATATGATTATCATTTCAGTTCCAATGGACACATACAAAAAACTGGGGTACACATGTTATTTGAAACACATGTAAAACATTTTAAAATTGTTAATTTACTAAATCACAAAGTTAACCTCATCAGTTATTAAATAATTAATTTAGTAAAACCAAGATTTTTTTGACTATAATGTAATAAAATTAGAAATCTATATGAAAATAGTAAAAAAACAAATAGGATCTAAAAATTGCACTTCAGAATAATTTATGGGTCAAATAAGAAATAATAAAAGATAATATTAATTATTTAGAACTGAACAAGTGACAACAAAATCTTACAAATGAAGACATGTGGTGCTTACAGGGAAATTTATAGTATAAAGTGGATCTGTTACAAAACAGATTAAAAATTAATGAGCTAAACATTCAATTCAAAATTTATAAAAATAATAAAAACTAAATCAAAATAAAGAAAATTAAGAAAATAATGTTTTAAAGGGTAGCAATGTATTAAACAGAAAACTAAACACTGATTTGAAAAACCTAATAAAATTGAAAAACTATTGACAAGATTAATCAAGAAAGAAGGGGAAATATACAAATAACAATATTAGGAAGAAATAGGGACTGTAACTATAGAAGAACAGAGACTTCAAAAATAATAAAGAAATTTTGTGCCAAAAAATTTGAAAATAAGAACAATTTTTAAAAATATAAATGACGAAAATTTCATAAACAACCCAAATACACTTTTAATCATTAAGTAATTTAAATCAAAGTAAAATTCACTTATAGTATTATTTATTTACTACATAAATAAATATGTAGTTTAGTTTTTTTGTTTTGTTTTAGTTTTCCAGAGAAGTGGAACCAATAAGCAGGTGTGTGTGTGTGTGTGTGTGTGTGTGTGTGTGTGTGTGTGTGTGTGTGTGTGTGTGTGGTGTATCTATAGAGGTTTATTATAAGAAATAGGCTCACATGATTACGGAGGTGAGAAATCCAAGAACTGCAGTCAGCAAGCTGTGGACACAGGAGAGCTGATGAATAAGTTCCAGTCTGAAAGCTGTCTCTTGCCAATGTCTCAGCCACGTCAGAAGGCAGGAATAGACCCATGTTTCAGTTCAAGCCGCCAGATAGAAGTGATTCCTTCTTACTCAGCCTTTTTGTTCTATTCAAGTCTGCAGTCAACTGGATGATGCTCTCCCACATCAGGAACCATAGTCTGTTTTACCCGGTCTATTGATTCAAATGTTAATCTCATTTGGAAACACCTTCACAGACACACTCAGAATAATATCTGACCAGATGTCTGGGTACCTCATGGTTCAGTCATGTTGGCAATAAAATTAATCATCACATTTATTTCATCCATAGTATTATTTAAACATAGAAAATCTAAGGTAGCTTATAGAAAAACTATTAGATCAAACTCACTTCAGCAAAGTTAGTGGACATTGGATCAATATATGAAAGCCAATATCATACACTAGCAGCTGATAATTAAAAAAATGTAATCAAAAGGTCATATTTAGACCCTCAAAAACTACAAGGTATTCATAAATGTCTAATAAAATGTGAAGATTTCTATGAAAAACATTATAGCAATTTATTGAAGAGCATAAATGAAGCCCTACATAAGTGATGAGATACTGTGTGCATGTTTGGGAAGTCTCAGTTTTAACAAAATCAATAAATTAAATGTTTTTCCAGCTTTAAAATTATCCCTGTGGCTTCTGAGGAGGCCTATTTTGGTTGTGACATCTGGGAGAGTTGATGAATGCCAAAGGCTTTGATGGGGAAAATATATTCTTGTGATTTTTCATGGAATTGATAACTTGATCCTGAAATTACTTTGATAAAGCTTCAAGTCCATAGGTTCTAAACATGAAAAAATTCAGCAAAATTCTACTAGAGAGACATTGTGCAATATACCTCACTAGTATTCCTCAAAACTGTCAAGGTAATCAGAAATAAGGAAAGTTTGAGAAACTGTCACAGCCAAAGGAGCCTAAGGAGACATCATGACAAAATATGATGTTATATCCTGAGTGGGGTCCTGGAACAGAGAAAGGGTATTGGATACAAACTAAGAAAACTGAAATAAACTATGAACTTTAGAAAATCATAATGCATTAATATTGTTTATTAATTGTAGCAAATATACCATATTAATGTAAGATGTTAGTAGCAGGGAAACTCTTCATGGGTTTGGGAGTAGGTAATATGGGAATTCTGTACTATTTGCTTACACTTTTTTGTAAATTTAAGATTTTCTGAGAAATAAAGTCTATTTAAAAAGGTAAGTAAAAGAATAGGCAAATAAAAGAAACAGGAGGGTAGACTCACCATGCTAATATATCTGACTAAGAAACCAGAAACAGACATGTTCTGGAAGTGTAATATATGACATGGATACCATCAAAAATCACAAGAATATATTTTCCCCATCAAAAAAGTGGACAGGGGAGTACCAGGCTATAAATAGTTAGGCAGTTTGATCTCCATACAGGGGGATACGAATTGCATTCTAACAATATAGTTCCACATTCACTAAATGTGAGAAGTAATGTTTGTGATTTTTAGGTGAAGATATAGGACACTGTCTTTATGATGTTGAAGGTAACAAAGAATTTCTCAAATGTGACACAAGAGGCACAAACTATGAAGAACATTTACAATGCATTAAAAACACATTAGACAGCTGGGCTGGGTGGCTCAGCCTGTAATACCGCTATTTGGGAGGCTGAGGTGAATGGATTGCCTGAGCCCGCGGGTTCAAGACCCGCCTGGGAAACTTGGCGAGACCTCATCTCCGCAATAAATCAAAAATTAGCCAGGCGTGGTAGCACGCACCTGTAGTTCCAGCTACTTGGAAGGCTGAGGTGGAAGGATCGCCGGAGCCCAGCAGGTTGAGGCTGCGGTGGCCGGGAGCAGCCACTGCACTACAGTCTGGGCGACAGAGTGAGACTCCAACTCAAAAGAAAAAACCAAAAAACAAAACACACACACACAAAAAAAACAAAACACACATTAAACATTCTGTAAAACAGCAAAAAAGTTAAAGCTAATGTCATAAAATATAAGACATTTGAGTGAATTTTAAGAAAAAATATCCAAGAAGAAAAATAATAAAGACATTTTGTACATGACTTAGACAAAAGCCTTTTACATGTGCACAGGCAAACACAAATATATGAAATATTGTTTATGGTAGCAAAATTATGTAAACAATGTGAATGTCAAACATTAGGAGAATAGACATGTAAAACTTAATGTTTTTATACAATCAAATAATTATACCATGTTAAAAACAAGGAACTCAGACTACATGTAGAACATGTATATACTTTGAAAATATAATCTTGAGTGAAAGACAACTACAATAAAATATATTCAATATTATAACACTAATGTATATTTAAAGTATACACAACAATACTGTCATAAAACCAGAAAACATGAACAAGAAGGAAGATAATAATACTTATAATTGTGATGATAGGTAGACAAGGATATAACAAAAGTACAATGTAAACTGTAATGTTGTTTCTCCTTTGAAAAAAGATCTAGATCAAGTATGACAAGAATAGCAAAATCTAAAAAATCCAAATGGTGGCTAAATAAATGTTTGATGTATCATTCTTTGTAATCTTTTTTATTTATAAACATCCATAGTAACCATATATTTACTGAAATCTGTTGAAACAGTTTCAGTGGAAGCAAATGTTTTGGCTATTAAGATGGATTCATATAAACTAATTCTCATTAACATTAGCTGACCTTAGGAATTATAGTCTTTGGATTTGAGGCAAAGAAGACCAGGATTTGGACCATTTACTTACTATGCAAAGTGGTTGTCAATCCTATCTGGGGAAGAGAATTGCTGAAGAATACAGATGCCTCATGTAACTCAACCCTTCTTGGTCCTAGGGAAAGATTTCCTATAGCATGTGAATTCTTTCTGTAGGAACATTCATCACAAAAACTTTAGGTCTGAATTTATTGAGTATCTTGTTGTCTAGGAGAATAGTTTTAATTAAAAAGTCATCAATTCATTCAACAACAAATATTTATTGACATCTACTTTGGTCTGGGGCATATACAATCAAACAGGGCATGTGAGGCAAATGTGTAAGGAAATAATTATTTAGTGCAGTATAATTTTTATTATGTTAACAGCTATTATCCAAATTTCTCTCAGGAAGTAAGCTATGTTTGATTAATTACATTCTTTTAAATGGAAGATATCCTAAGCAAAATAAAAACAAACAAAAACTCTTCTCCCTCAGTATATATGAATTCCCCTGTTAAAAAAAAATAAAGACTGGGGTGAAAAAATAGGGGGCCAAAAATGGGTGGAGAACAAGGTAGCACAGACTAGAATTGCAGAGTGAAGTACTTGTAGCCCTTTGAATTTTAAGAACAGGCATATGCAGTTGGCCCTCCATATTCATGGGTTCCACATCTGCAGATTCAACCAACTTTGTACCAAAAATAGTTGAAAAAAATTGCATCTGTACTGAACATGTACCACAGACTTTTTCCTTGTAATTATTTTCTGAAAAATACAGTATTACAACATTTACATTGTATTAGTTATCATAAGCAATATAAAGATTTAAAGTATATAGGAGGATGTGCATAGATTATATGTAAATACAACACCCTCTTATATCAGAGACTTGAGCTTCTGAACATTTTGGTATCTTCAGAGGTTCTAGAACCAATTGCCCACAGATACCAAGAGATGATCGTATACTACAAAATTGTCATTTGTTTTCCAGCATAGTGAAATGCAATACTCACTTTTACTCTGTATCTTCAGTAAAATGCTACAGGACAAATTTTTTAAGGGAAGGACATTTTTGTAAAATTTTAAGACACAGTCTGAGTGACTGTTTGGATTAAAATCGTTAGAAAAAAAGACAACACACACAGTATCTGCAGCCCAGAGTTTGAGCATTGTGAGAATTAAAGTCTCTCCAGGGAATAGGTAGAGATGTTGGGGGAAGGTTTTGGATTCCCATTGTCTGAAAAATTAGGAATCTGACCCAATGTAATCTGGATCTTGTTAGGGCAGTAGAATCCAAGTTGAGTGCAATAATAAAAGTATGTGTGATACATGTTGGCTGGGAGGCAGAACTATCTAACTTGCTGTGGGAGTGACAAGGGAATGTGATAGTTGACCTGGGTATTGAAGCATGCATATGTGTGTGCTAGAATGATAAGATGAGGAAGAGCAGAGGGAACAAGATGAGAAAAGTCATAAGACAGTAGTGCAGTGCTTAAATATATGAACTCAGGAAAGACTACTTAGTTTAAATTCTAGTTCTTCTACTTACTAGATTTATAGCACCATGGATAAGTTACTTGCTCTCACAGTACCTTCATTGCTTTTTCTGCAACATAAGGATAATAATAACATCTACCTTCAAAGAACTGTATAAGATGATTAAATAAGTCACCAGTACACAGTAAACTCTCATTGTATTAGCTATTATTATCATATTCAGAGAAAGATGAGTAGCTTCTCATGACCCATCTCAGTGTGTCTAGTGGCAATATACTGAAGGAAGATTGTAAAAGCCTTATCCACCAGACCAATGTGAGATTTTCTTCTGTTGCATAGTTTTTAGTGTGGCCAGAGTTTCACTTTAGAAAGATGTCTGTGGTAGTGTTTGTGGCATGGATTGGGAGTGAGTAAAAGAGGAGGAGAGTAGTAATGAAGTGTCTGCATTGATCTGCATTGATCACTGCAAGATAAGAGGTAAGTTTTTCACATAGAGCACTAATAGAGGAAAGGAAGAGAATTGTACTTACATCAGATTGACAATTTCCCACGGAGCCTAGGCCAAGCCTCAGAATTCGCAATGCTCTAGACTAGAACTCTCCAGTAGAAATACAATGTAAGCTACAAACACAAGCCACATGTTAATTTAAAATGTACTAGTAGCTACATAAAAAGGTAAAAAGAAGCACACAAAATTACTCTTAATAATAAATTTTATATAATCCAATATATCAGAAATATTATCAATTCAACGTGTACTCAATATAAAAATAGATTAATGAAATTAAAAAATTTTTTCATACAAAGTTTTTAAAACTTGGTGTGCATTATGCATATTATATATATACCTATGGTCCTACCATCCTGAATGTACCCAGTGTCATCTGGTACTATATTTAATTACTTATTAATTCAAAATAGTCATATTTCAAGTGCTTACTAGCTACATGTTGCTAGTAGTTATTGGACTAAGCAGGAAGAGTAAACCTTTCTGCCATCCCTATTATTTTCCAGCTTAAAAATTCTAGAAATTTCCAGAAAATTTGTCAACTTCTTGTTCTAGCCTAAGACACAAGGAGATATTTCATGATTTATACGGTCTCTTAAGCTGACATCCCCATAATAGGCAGATTGGGCTAACTCTGAGGATAATAGTGCATTGTTAAGAATCTGCTGGGATTTCTTTCACTCTTTGTTATTTCTAAGTGGTCTGATACTCTGAAGTCTCATGTTAGTAGCCAATATTTATTTTATGCAAAGTTGGGGCTTACCTGTATTGCTTCCTAACCCTATAAATTTTTTAAAAGTACGATTTATTAAGAAGGCAGAAAAGCTCCCACAGTGGGAGGAGACCTGAAAGAGGTTGCCCCTAACCTTATGTTATTTGGAGGCTCTAGGATTGCCTCATAATGATAGAATTAGCTTTTACATGAACTGAAAAGTGACATGAAATGTTTCGACTAGTAAGCGTAGTGGGAGGATTTCCTCTTATATTGAATCATCTGTCTATTCGAAGATAGTAATGGAGTGCCTATTATATGTCAGGTCCTGTGCTAAGATTTGAGGATAGAGTGCTGCTTTGAGACATGGTTATTTTTCTAATGGAGCTTCTGTTTAGTTGGTTAAGAAGGAAGCACCTGGGGCTAGAGGCAGAAACTGCCTGGCTCCTGGAAGGGTATTTTCATCTGGTTATTCTAGATGTCTTTCCTTGTCTGGGAGAATTATTTGAGTTGCAGATGGAAGCATTGGGGCGAACGCACACCCTGCCCAGTTGAGGTGGGCCACACTCTCCAACAATTCCCTGTAGTCGACTAGAAGTTAACCCCCAAAAGACATGCCCATGTCTCTACCCCCAAAACCTGTGAATGTGAACTTACTTGGAAAAAAGAGTTTTTGCAGATATAATTCAGTTAAAGATCTCGAGATGAGACCATTCTAGATTATCTGGGTGGGCCCTAAATCCCTTGGCATGTATCCTTATAAGAAATAGAAGAGGTGAAGACTCAGACAGAGGTAAAGCCATGCGAAGATACAGGCAGAGATGGGAGTGATGTATCTCCAAGGTGAGGAATGCCAAGGATAGCCAGCAATCACCAAAAGCTAGGAGAAAGACATGGAGCAGGTTTCTCCTTAGAGCCTCCAGAAGGACCTGACCCTATGCTGACAGCTTCATTTTAGACTTCCAGAACTGTGAAAGAATACATTTCTGTTGTTTTAAGCCACCTGGCTTATGGTAATTTGTTACAGCAGCCACAGGAAACTACTAAATCTCCTTTTATTTTATTTTTTTGAGACAGAGTCTCACTCTGTCACCCAGACTGGAGTGCAGGACCATCACAGCTCACCTCAGCCTCAACCTCCTGTGCTCAAGTGATCTTCTATGTCAGCCTCCTGAGTAGCTAGGACTACAGGTGCACGCCACCACACTTGGCTAATTTTTAAATTTTTTTTGTAGAGATGAGGCCTCACTATGTTGCTCAAGTTGCTCTCAAACTCCTGGGCTCAAGCCATCCTCCTGCCTCGGCCTCCCAATGTGCTGGAATTATAAGTGTGAGCCACTGTGAATGGCCCCCCTTTTCTTTAGATTATAAGCTTTTTGGGAAGAAGCTGCTTTCATTATCCTTGTCAAATATTTATTAAGCGCTTACTGGGTTCCTGCTTCTGATCAAGGTACTTAGATAAACTAAGTAACAAATCTAAGTATTCCAACTCATTAATCAGTCAATAAATGTTTACTGAAGATCTTCTTTCTGTGTGTCAGGTACTCTTCTAGGAGCTGAGGCTTCAGGAGACAACGAGAGAGAGAGAGAGAGAGAGAGAGAGAGAGAGAGAGAGAGAGAGAGAGAGAGATACTGTGCTTAAGCAGAATTACACTCAGAGCAGAAGACAGACTACACAACTTTGGAATATCAAATATCTGATCTTTCTTCCAGTTCCTTCCTTTCCACATACTCCTCAGCATTCCTACTATTCCATTTCCCCCATAAATGAAGCTAGTAATGATCATCCTTTTTAAAAAATTCCATGGGCTCTCAGTTTTCTCCCAATTTGGCTAAATTTTTTATGACAATGAAAGGGATTCTCATACTCAAAAACTTTGGGAACTTCTGGTCAATAAGATGATATACAAATGTCACTACCATAGCACACAATTCCCTGTTTGGAGGAAGAGGGTATTCTAGTTTTCCTTTCTAGAGTTGTATCTCTACATACCTCTGTAAGAAACCTTTGCTTCAGTCCAAATAGACCCCTCATAACTTTTAAACTCACACCACCATTCAAGCCCATCTGCCTTTGACTCTGCTGTACTCTCTCTGTCTACTCTCCCTTCCCCGCCGATGCAAAACACTATCTTCTCTGGAACAATCTCTGATTTGCCTCAAGTTCCCAGAATTGGACTCCACACCGGCTCAGAGTCTTTGTGCCGCTGCACTTCAACATAGTCATTTACATGTTCTTCTGGACTGTGAACTCTTTATGGACATAACTTGTTTTTGCGTTCCGGAGTCTACTGATAGTAGGCACTTAACAGTACTTACAGAATCACCAAATGACCCAATAAATGATCCTGTAATGTGAATTTGCAAAGTAGAACTGAACGAAGTGGTATAGGAAAAAGTGCTGTGCTTACAATCGGGTCATATTGTTAAATACAAATGCAGGACGTATCTAAATACTCAATGGTTTAAATTTACATCAGAAAATAAAAAGACTAGAGTCAGTTTTCCCTTAGGCTTGGAGATTCTCTGGGTTGCTGAACTGATGGCAAGACAAGAGCCTCTCCCTGGGTGAGCTTTCCCTCTGCTTCATCTTCTGGTGGGCACACTCCTTTCTGACCCTCCATCAGGCCCAGCCAGTGCTGCCAGGCAGAGGAGGAATCTCCTCTGCAGGAATTGAGCCCCTCACTGCTTTCATCTTCTTCCTGAGAAGAAGGTGAGCGCCCCTTGTCTCATCAGTCATTTGTTCCCTGTCAACACGCCTGCGGCTCAGGTAGCTGCAACGAGAAGTCCCCGGGGGTGGAGGCCATTTGGAGTCAGCACTAGGCCCCACACCCAGCAGGTACTTAGCAGCCACAGAGCAGAGGAAACAACCTAGACGCCTTCCCCTAAGCGGTGGTTTTACCAGAAGAAGGAGGAACAGGCCGGAAAACGTCCCGACAGCAAACCTCCTCCTGTCAGCTCCAAGTCCGACAAAACAAATGCTCTTTATCTGCAAGTGGGATTGGCTTCCGAGGGTCCATACATCATGCAAAAGCAGAGCTATTCCCTCTGAGGAGCATCATCTTCCTCCTTCTCTCGGGGTCCCGCTCCCTGGCGGCCTTCCTGCTGGTGGTCAAACAAGTTCAGAAGAGCAGGGGGGAGAAGGTGATGCTCCTCTCTTTTCCTACCCGCCTGGCTTCAGGTGGGAGCAGCGGCCTCGGCCTCTCTGGTGTGCTTGTCAAGGGTCTGGCTGCTAGGTCTGATGAGCCGGGAATGGCTGGCCTCCAAGTGCCTCTTTTCCCTCCTCTTGCTCCACCTAGATGGTGCAGAAGCAGCTGGAACTCTGGTCTGCTTAGTGTTTGGATCACCTTTCATCTCTGGTAGGAGGACCAGAGTAGCCTTGCGGAGGCAACTGCATTGATGATGGGTTTTGCCCCTCGTGGCTGAGGTTTCTGCTGGGTGGCGGCAGCCTGGGCAGTAGGTTTGGGGGAAAAGATTACTTTTAAGCTGGGACCTGGAACTGGGAAAAGAAGAGAACTTAGGGCATTTTGAGCTTTCTCCTCATGATCCCAACCGCCTCCTCAGTCTTTATTCTGACCGTATCCACCATTCAGGGAAGAGAAATTTAAGGATAAATTGAGTGTAAGGGGAAGGAAAGAATAAAACAATACCAGAATAAACAAGGAAACATAGTAAAAGTGAGGGGAAGGAGAGGAAGAAGAGGTTGAGGTCATTTGGATGGAAAGCAGAAGAGCAGAAGATGCTGTGAGAACAGGACTTCTGCTCTTCTGAATCCACTTTTTCATTCTTTTCACAAGTTCTATTTCTTTCCATTTCGAACATTGTCTTGCTTGGGGGAATGCTTGGAAAATCCTTGTTGACAGTGAAGATGGCTTTCTCATTGGAGGTGGCCAACCTTGTAACTGCCTCATGAGCATTTTAACCTGTGTTCTTGAATGCAAAGTCTTATGCAAAACTCTGGAGGGTGTAGCTCAACTCATAGGCCTGTGACCTGCCCTGCTGGGAGAGATGTGATGGAGTGGAAAGAGTCCCGAATCACTCTAGACTCGACTCCACCCTTAGCAAGCTCTGTGACATTGTACAAGTCACTTAACTTCTCTGGATCTCAGTGTTCTCAATTGCAAGGTGATGCATCAAATTATGTTTAAGATCCTTTCTTGACTCAAAATGGTATAATATCTCCTTTATCTGCCTGAAAGTCCGACAGTACTTTGCCCGTTGCTCTCACTTAGCATAGTATGATAGATCCCCACCTTCCTCTCAAGCTGTAGCTTCCCCTTCTCTTTCTTGTCTTCTGTGACCAAGCCATTTTGAAAGAACCATAGTTTCTCTCTCTTGAGTTGGTGTTTGAACACTGTATTCCTTCTGCTTATTGTGCTTACCCTTCTGTCCTCACCCCAACTCCAATTTTTCCTTCAAGACTCTATCTTTTTTGGGAAGGCTTCTCTAGCCATACCTTCAACTTCAGCCAAATGAGGCCTCCTATATATCCGTAAAACCTCTATGTTTACCCACTTATTGCTTTCCAGAGGATATTATAATTGTTCTCCCTATCTGTCTGTCTTGATCTCATTGAAGCCATGAGCCTACTTTTGGATTTTCATGCCTAGTTCAGTGTTTCAACACATGAATAGGTCAATGAATCATTAAAATTGACCTTAGAGTTCAAATCTTCATCTTTCTGAGTGTTTCTTTTCTTAGAAATATGTATTAGAGATGTTTTCTTTAGTGAAAGAACCAAGGCAATGAGAGTGGCAGAAAGAGGGCAATAAAGCAAATGTATGTAGACCCCAAAATCCTCTGTGTTCTGTTGAGGAACTGTATATACTCTTGGACCGAGGGTGCAATGCAACCTATTTTGAGGACTTGGAATGTACAAGGTTGACTTCAGCAGTGCTATCCCCTCCAAGGAAAGCACAATGATGTTAACCCAGGCTAAAAAGTGGAGAGGCAAGTAGAGATCTGAGAAAGAGAAGGTATTCGTTGTATGTGGCTCACTTTTCTCATTTTTCAGTCACCATGTTATTCGTTCCCCCACCCATCCTAGTTCTTAACTACAGCGGCACCCAAGGCATAGAATCAGGACCTTAGCCTAATCATGGCCTTTCCCCATGATCCAAGAACAGTGAAAAGCAAGGATTTGGAGGAAGCGGGGGGCGATTTCAAAACATTGCATGAGAGTCAAAAGGGCACATGTGTCTCATTACTTACTGAGCAAATGGGAGGTAGAAACTTTGGAAACATATGCTCATTAACAAATAAGTGAAAAATGGAAAAATATAGCAAGAAGAGGGGGAAAAATGAGCTGAAGTTTACCCATCACTCTCCAAAGACAACTACCACTAAGAATTTGGTAGGTTTATTAACTTCTTTTTTCATGCCCTTCTCCTCACTTCTGCTTTATTTTAAAAGTTATTTGTCTTCATAGTATATATAATTTTTAATTTTTATTTTTTAGCTAAAATTATAAAAGAAGAATCTTCATATTTTGTATGTACTTTTAATACATTTTTGGAGTTACTTTTTAGTGTCTCAGTGTCTGTATTATTTAATAGTAATAAATAGATATATTTCTTTTATAAATAGCAAACAATGGAGACTGGGAAAAAGTGAATAAAAATTTGAGTTTTAATCAAGTAAAACTCATAATAAATTTGAAACAAAATGTGTGAACACTGTTGTGCTGCAAGAACGATGCCTAAGCAAGTGGCTCAGTGAGTGAGTTGTGGAGAAATAGAGATCAAAAGAAGTAGAATCAAAGCAAGCATCTCTAGAGTTAATGTGGGTAGGTAATGGGCTTATACAATGAGAAGAAAAAGAACAGTCTGTGGTTCCTGGCTTATCACTCCTCAAGAAAAGGCAAGAGTCATCCCACTGTTCTTTTCCCTTTATCAGATCAGGCCAAGTATCCTCCAAGACTCCAAATCACCATTGATTAATTTCCCATCTCTGAGAGTGAGAGACAGTCAAAGAGGCCCTAGTCCAGCAGGCAATGCGTGTCTCCTGCTGGGGACACCTGGAGACAGAGTCACCTCAGACCTTCTAAAGCAGATATTTTTCTCTTTTCTTCTGCCAGGAGCCAGTCTGTTTCTTCAGCTGAGATGGCAGTGATCTCAAAAGCACTTCTCTCAGCAGAAGAGGCTGAGGGGACTTTTGCTTGCTGAAAGGGAGTCCTTTCACAGCTACCTGAAGTGCTGTGAAAGAAAATTCCATCTAGGTAAACACCCAGGAAAGGATTAACAATTGCGTATGAGTTATTCACTAATGCAGAAGCCATTTTAGACATGGATGAAACATGCAAGAATGCAAGTAATCGAGAATTTGGTTAAACCATAGGCAGTCTTTAAACTATGATTTGGAGAAAACTGGAACCTTCTGGTTAATATATAATCAAGTAAAAACAAAAAAAACCCCTTTATTGTTGACTTCAGTTATTGAGTAATAGAGCTGTGAACAGTTGTTCTTGTTTCTGCTTTGTTTTTGAGATATAAACTTTATTTTATATTTCAGTATAGGTCTATTTGATCTGGTTATAAGAGAGTGAGGGAAAGAGGAATTATACACAGCATACCCAGAGAAACCAAAAGGACACCTGCACACGTTTGTTTATTGCAGCACTACTCACAATAGCAAAAACATGGAACCAACCCAGATTCCCATTGAAAATGGACTGGATAAAGAAAATGTGGTACATATACATGATGTAATACTATGCAACCATAAAGAAGAACAAAATCATGTCCTTTGCAGCAACATGGATGCAGCTAGAAACCATTATTCTAAGTGAACTATCACAGAAACAAAAAAACTGAATACCACATGTTTTCACTCACAAGCAGGCCCTAAACAGTCAGCTCATGAGCACAAAGGTGAGAACAATTAATTCTGTGCACTGCTAATGGGTGGAGGGAGGGAGGAATATAGGGACACAAGAGGGACACAAGAACCCATTGGGTATCCTGTCCATTACTAGGGGAGAGAGGGCTTGTTGAAGCCCACATCTCACCTGCACACAATTTACTTTAGTAGCAAATTCTTACATATAACCCACAACTCTAAAATTAAAAAATAATAATAATGAAATAAAACAAGGGTGACAAGTGACTAGGTCTCCTGACAGATCACATGACTGGAGAAAATCCTACTGCTGTATGTTAGAGTATTTTAATATATAGAAATGACTCCATCAAGAGAGGATATGATTGGAATAAAAGTTTAAAAACAGTTTTCTTTTTAATATAAAAACTGCAATAGTATAAGTAGAGAGGCACAGTTATATAAAAATAATACAAGTAATTAAGTTGCAGATGATTGGGTGACTTCTAAGTATTTTAAGTAGCATTCTCAAGTGTTTTCCTAGTATAACAATGGTAGAGAATTTGTGTGTGGGAGGGGGGCGGGGACAGGAATGGAGATGGGAAGGACCAAGATGTAATTTTTGAAAAGGAGTCTTTTAAAAAAAATTATTTTATTTAAAAGATGTGGGGTACAATTCAGGATTAGGTATACAAGTGGTCATTGTACAGGTAAAGTTTGGGCCTCACTTTGGTCCCACTTTACCTGGTTTCAGATCAAGTACCCTTATTATTGTTATGTGCCCTCCCCGCCTCCCCTAGAAGTTTCTGGCTACTGCCAATCCCTTTCATTTTATGGTAAATGTTCAGGGTCTGCTTACGAGTGAGAATGTAAGGTACTCAGTTCTTTGTTTCTGTGATAAATTACTGAGTATTATACACTCTAAATCCATCCAAGTTGCTGCGAAGTTCATAATTTTGTTATTCTTTATGGCTGTGTAATATTTCATCATGTATATGTACCACATTTTTTTATCCAGTCCAATTTTGATGGGCAGCATGGTTGTTTCCATGTTTTTGCTATTGTGAAGTGCTGCAATAAACAGTGTGCAGGTATCTTTTTTGTAGAGTGATTTAAGTTCCTCCAGATCGTAGTCCCAGAAGGGGGATTGCTGGGTTGTATGGAAGGTCAATTTCTAGCTCTTTTAGGATTCACCACGCTGTTTTCCAAAGAGGATAAACTATTTTGCATTCCAATCAACATTGTAGAAGTATTACTTTGTCTCCACTTCCTCGCCAGCATCTGTTGTTTTTTGTTTTATTAATGGTAATTATTCTTACTGGAGTTAGGTGGTATCTCAATGTGGTTTTGATTTGCATTTTTCTGATGATTAGTGAGGCTGAGCATTTTTTCATGTGTCTGTTGGCTGCTCATATGTCTTCTTTTGAGAAGTGTCTGTTCATGTCTTTTGCCCATTTTTTAATGGAGTTGTTTGTTTTTTTCCTTTCCTGTAGATGAACAAGAGGCATTTTAGATGACAACCGGTCACATTTGCAACCTTAACTTTCTATTATATATTAAGTCCTCTTCTGAGTTCCAAAATGATATTTCATTCAATATGCATTGAGTGCCGAATGTGTGTCCATCAGTTCTAAGGCCACCTAACTGCGTGTTCAAAAATGCCTTTCACATTAGAGAAGGGGAAGAACATGTAATTTTTTCTCATCTAACCACACATAAAGTTGCCCCTTTGTTGGCCATCTAACTAACAGACTAACAGAACACTTGCTCCCTGCTTTCCAGGTTGGGAACATCTGCATCTTTTCTTCTCTTTCTTTGTCCCCCAGATTGTAGTCCATCATCAGAGTAGACTGTTGAGTCTACTCTTATCTGTGTTTGGTCTGTCATCTTTATCTTCTGGAACTCTGCCTTGGAAAGGAAGTTTATCTACTTCTAATCTGAATTATTGCATTTGTTTTCCAGAATCCCCACCTCCAGTACCTCCTCATTTAAGCCCATTCCCTTCAACATTACAGTCAGAGAGTTTGCCTCCTACAAAGTTGATCACACTGTTACTTGCTTACATTTCTGTGGGCTTAAATACCTGCGGTCTAACCCTTGTCTGTTTCTGAAAAAGCGCCGTTTTAAAAAAATGATGTCTTTTTGCTAGCTTTCCCTGCCATTCTACTGGAGCATTTTGAGGGCAGGGCCATGTGATTTTCATGCTTGTATTCTTCACACCTGGTGCAGCAACAGGTAAGTGTTCAGTGACTGCTGGTTAAATAGAACTGATTTGGGAATGGGCACAGGGAAAGAGGACAAAGGTAGGAAGAGAAGTGAGGGGGCTTCCTTCACATCCCAGTGCTTAGCAAAACTCTTCATGAATCATTTCCCGTGTAATACCACTGCTCCTCTCATTCTGTCAGGAGTGGCAAAGTGATTAGGCCCCACTGTGCACTTTCTGTTAAGTGGCTAGTAAGCAGAAGATGTAAAAACTGGAGAGATTAGAGTAATTGATACAGAAGGAATCATGCCTTGATTGGACCCATGAGTGACCTGCTGGGCACCCCTTAGTGGGAGCTGTAAAGGCTGCACGTGGCAGACTTCTATTAGGGTCAGCCTCTGACTTCTTTTAAATAAACCATAATATCTGAAAACATATAGTAATATTTTTTCATGAACTGAAATAACATAAAACTGGATATACAGCAGTTTTCTCTAGAACAAGTCCTAGATTTCCAATGATTTTCTTTATAAATGTAATGAAGGAAGGAAAATGCAATAGTTTAAGAACTGAGGATTGAACTCTCTTGGAGAGAAAGCCGTTGTTTAGCAAAACATCTTGATGGATAAACAATTTTGGTTCTGGGAATATTGCTTGTAGAGGTAATACAGAAGGAGCAAACAATGAGACAAAGATAAGAAAAATGAGGCAAATAAGAAATAGGGAGTTTATGGGTTGTTGACTGATGAGCTAGATTGGAAAGGGAAGGAAGCCAAGGAGACAAGAAAGAGAGGCAGAGAAGCAAGATAGAGCCTGCTTGGTAGAAAGAGCACTCAGAATCCTCCAAGCAGTAATAATCCAAGGATGTTTAAACCTAGGTATGTAGATATTGTTTCTATAGTTCACAGGAATGTATTTTCTTCTATGTCTGGAGCCATGAACAAAGCCCCCTCACACAGACTCTTCAGAGAATCATTGGAGAATAATAGGGTCATAGTAGTGCTGACAAGGGCAACATTAAGTAGAAACAAACCAGTTACAAGAAAGGTGAGAAGCAGATGGAATTTAAGAATTCAAGAAATAAGTATAATCTTGGAGCTAGAGTGCTAAATATGAGTGTTCAGTCACATCACACCACCAACGGTCCCTGGGGAGAAATACGGGTTTCCCCCTGCTGTACTCATTATGGTGTTTAAGCCAATTTTAACTCGATTTCAAAAGACACAGTGAGAAGCTTTATATGTAATAGTAAAAAATTGGAAACAATCCAATTCAATAGGATGAATGGATATCTAAACTGTGGTACATCCATACAATGGAATGCTATTCAACAATTAAAAAGAAATGAGCCATTGATGCACTCAACAACTTGGATGGACACCAAGGACATTAAACTAAATGAAAAAAACCTTAATCTCGAGGGGTTACATACTACATAATTCCACTTATAGAACCTTGTAAAGGGGTAAAATTATAGTGATGGAGAACAGATCAGTGGTTGCCAAGGGTATTCAGGACTAAGGTTGGGGGTGGGTTTGACTATTGAGTGGCAACTTGAGGAATTTCCCTTGTGATGATGGTACAGTTCTGTATGACACCTGTAGTGATCTTTGCATGAATCTGTATATGTGATAAAATTTATTTATATGTATGTGTATTTATAAGTACCTGTATAAGTACACATAAAAGCTGGTGATATGAAAAAGGTATACACTTAAGTGAATAGTATTATACTCATGTCATTTTCCTGGTTTTGGAAATAAGAAGTTATCATTGAAGATAGCTGAGTAAAGTAAACACAGAAACTACTATTTTTGCAACTTCTCAGAAGACGATATACAGTTCCCATTATTTGTGGTAGTTATGTTCTCTAAAGTCCCTGTGATCACTGAACTAGTGACTACTGAGCCATTGCTTCTAAGGGACATACAAGGTTAGTTCCCTGCAAGCCGCTGGTCAAATTTTTGTCAACTGATTGATATATAACATTGTTTTATGTGTTTTTCTATATAAAGAGACCTTATTTAATATGCCTTATTGACTTATTAATATTGAACCCAGAGCCAGCAGTGCTATAACTCATGTCAGAATGAAGTTTATCTAACACAACTATTTTCTCTGTAAGACACATCACAGCCCTATCGGATTTAGGAACTGTAGACAGCACTTCAGCACTATTCATGGGGCCATGTTAAAAGCAAAGTCACAAACAAAAAGCAAAAAAAAAAAAAGTGCAAAAAGCATGGCACTAAATAAACCACTAAAAGAACATGTTTACAGTGTGACAATATAAAAGCTGAAACAAGAAGGCAGAATGTTGTCTTGTCTGACCTCAGTTGAGTCTGGGTTCACCAGGCAACTTAATTTTTCTGGTGCTTTGTGCATGTGTGCGAATGATTGTGAAAGTTGTGAGTACTGATTTTAGAGTTACAAATAAATTTTAGTGAGTAGGTGAACTCACAAATATGAATTCTGTAAAATAATGAGGATTAACTATATATGACTATATGTGCCCATATATGCATATGTACATACATATGTATATATTATATATGGGGGTGTATATTATCTGTCTGTCATCATCGTCTATCTATATTTATATCCTTTATATCTCATGGTAGCTGCAGAAGAGTTCAAATCTATATAATTATAAATATTATATGACACAGTTTATTGTAAATGGTTGTAAACTGACATTACAGTTTTGTTATACTATATATAATATATATTCTATATAATATACTGTTATAACCCCTCATGTGGTGGCATTAGGATCTGGGGCCATTTGGGTGGTGATTTGATTATGAGGACAGAGTCCTCATGAATGGGATGAGTACCCTTATAAAATAGGCCCAAGGGCACGCATTCATCCCTTCCACCATGTGAACATGCAGCAAGAAGTTGCTGTCTATAATCTAAGAATCGGCTAAACCTTGGTCTCAGACTTACAGCCTCCAGAATTGTGAGAAACAAATTTCTCTTGTCTATAAGCACACAGTTTATGCTATTTGTTATAGCAACTGTATGGACTAAGACCATGGGATGAATATCATGGGAAAGGCATTCTGGGTACTCTTAAAGTTGTGCTTCCTAGCTAGTTGACTGTTTAAAAAGCTCACCCTGATGATATTATATTTGAGTACTCTGTTAATAAAGGCTAAAAATATACATAGTTTTGTGAAAAGTAGCAGATGTTCTCCTCTTCATTGGAGTTGTATGCCTTTAACTGTTAGGAAAGGTGGGCTTTTAAAGATCCCAAGAGGAACTCCATTTCTCACTATTATTAGGAATTACCAGAGCTCTTTCCTGCCCACACTGGGAATGGTCTTTTAGTGATGGTAAGCCTGAAGCTCATTTTGACAATCTGGAAAGGCCCGTCTCATACTTAGTATCTACAACCATTATACTGTCCATTATGAGTAAATTGCTTTCCTTCACTTTGGCTTCTCTCTAATCCTTTGTAGGCATATGCTAGTTCTGGAACTCTTATAGAGTCTCTGGTTAGTGTATTTCTGAGAAGTTAGATAAGGCCAAGCTTTAGTTAAGCTCCACATAGCCGAGTGACATAGAGCTGTTTTTGGCTGAGAGCCCTTTAATTTTCCAAGTGCTCGAATGGAATCATTTAAAATGTAAAATGTATGAACATCTTTCCTCTGAAAGAAATGGTACACTTTTTCTTGGCTTAATTTCCTCTAGACATAAAAACTAAGACTCACCAGTACCAGAGATCAGTAATGCCGTACATGTTGCCAGACTTACAGATTAGATAAGCATTTTGGTTTCCAGTAGTGTTTTAATGGAATTATCTCTATTTAGGTCAAATTCTATTTTGAGAACTCCAGCTGATTCAACATTCCACAACTTGTACTTTTGGTCTCAAAGTAAATAAATTGATTTAACTCAAGCAGGAGAACTACACATGTGTTTGAGCCCCGAGTCATGCAGTTTTCATATCCATTAGCCCTTACTATGGGTTGTAATTGGATGGATTTGATGCTATGTAGGCTCATGCAAACAGTAGGGAAAGCATTTGGGCCATTTCCCTTCCAAACCAAACAGTGCAAGTCTATTGGTTGAAGCAGGAGTCACCAATTAGGCCTTGTTCCTCCCTTCACCACTTCCTTCTGCTTTGGGTTGTGGGGCCCTAAGTGCAGAGAGGAGCGCGAGGATTGTAAAAAGGGCATACAATGGATTTGGCAGGCCTAGATTCAGATATAAACTTGTATTGAAGAAGCAGAAACCCCAGGGTTCACAAGCCATAGGGATTTACAGCCTAACATCAGTATGGATCCCACCAGAAACTTCCATGTCTCCTGAGTCACAGTGCAGAGAATATGGGGCAGAAAAAGAATCCACACAGGAATCGGGCCATTACAGGCATAAAGTGTGTCAGACCTCAAAGTTAATTGGGAATCGAGGAAGTTGGTTTGCAAGCAGGTAGAAGAGGAGTGTTCACAATAAGAGAGGATATGACACTTGAAGTCCAGAAGTGAAACCGTATCAAAATATGAATAGACTGGGCTGTTATTAGAGTAACAATAAAGAACTCAAGCACAGGGCACTTTGTTGGAATTGCTGCCTTTTTGCACAAGATGAAGCCCTCAAGCATGTCTGCTCTGACCTAAAGCTGTCATAAAGGCAGGGTGCAGTAATCCTGGAATCAATGCTTGAAAGTGTCCATAATGATCAAATAATCATTATAATAGCAACTTTTTATTGAATGCTTATTACGTGCTATGTACTCCTTTAGGCACTCTACGCCTTACACAATCTTTACAATATCCCTTTAGGTCAACTTGTTTCCGTCTGACAGATGAAGAAACTGAAGCTCAGAGAACTTTAGGAATGTATGTTTGTTCAAGTGATAAAGTGTTAGAATTAGAGTTGGAAACCATGTCAATCAGACCTCAAAGCCTATGTGTTTAAACACTAAGCCTTACTGAATCTCAGCATTCAATGAAGTGGTGTGTAATTTAAACAACCAGAATTATCAATTGTAATTTTAACCAGCTAGGATCTCCCAGGCTATTAGTTAATGAGGAGTTCGTGCAATGAGACTATTTCGGAAATCAGAGTAAGAAAGAATTGTTTAGGAGCCCTACACCCAGGCCTTGCAGAGAACCAAAAAGCCAGTGGTAAACAACCACAACTCCAGTGGACTAACACCAGCTGCAACAGTGGTCCCCTATTCAGTTATTCAACATCACCTCTTCAACTTTCCTGGCACTTACTGAGTATATTGTGTTCACTTTTCCTTTCTGCTATAAGATAGGTGCTTGCTCCTAGTTTCTATTATCCCATGATGACTGCTGTTTAATGCATTTTGTCTGCTGACTTCTCTCTATTCTTTGTATCCCCTAATATCTGTGTGTCTCTCCATGTCAGGCATTCATGCTTTCTAAAAGTCAGGTTCTAACTTGATCCATACCGAATTAGAGGATTTTTAAAAGGGTATTCAATGGCTTTAGCCAGTTGAGGATACTGGCATTGGATTGAGAATGTTAGGTCACTTCATAGGCTGTGGTCAACCTCTAGAGCAGTTTTGGGTCAGGTCCCAGCCAGCTATATACTTTGATGTGGTGACCTGTGCAAAGAGAATCTCTCAGAAGGGTCAGTGGGCACAGTGGGCACCTTGCCTGATTTTGTTTTGATAAGTTACCTAAGTATGATATCATGCATAATTGAATTTGTTTGACCATACTGGATTGGTATGACCTGGAGACTCCTTTCTAATATCCCTAGTCAAGGCCTAAGCTACTGAGTGATCAGAAGACCCTAATGTTTTTATAAGGCCCTTAGCATGTGGTTGTATGCCTTTGACTCTATGTTTCTGCATTTCATATCTAAGTACATATTTTTGCCTGACTACATGTTCCTAGTTTCTATTTCCCTCCCACTGAACGAAAAAACCAAACCAAAACAAAACTTAAAGCCCCTCTTTGATGTGGCAGTGCTGAGTTCTGTCTGTTCTTAACACACTAATAACAATGTTGGTAATATCCTTTTTTATAGCACACGTATGCGTTTGACACTTCAGTCATTCAGTTTTTTGGGAACAACTTTATGATATGAATAATTTGGAAATTGACCACTATCTGCAGAAGTGGAAGCGAGCCCATTTTCTTGATTACTTTAGCCTTTAAATTGTATTTTATACGTCTTGTCATATGGAAGTAATAGCACTACATATTTCAGAAAGACATCTCAATGCAATCTGAGACTTTGAGTCTTTGAGCCTTCTATTATTACATTATGAAACTATTAAAGCAAGATGTACATTTTATTCATCTCTTGGTTCCCTATGGTTCTTAACATGGTAATCTGAATATAATCTCCCTTTAAAATAATTTGTCAATGATCAAATGAATGAATGATTAGATATGTAGTATGTAGAGATTAAGACTGTACTGATGAAACCTTTGATTCATGGAAGTACTGATACTTGCCTGGGACATTGCTAGGTCACCAATCACTGGGGTTGATTTGATTACTACTTTTATGACTGCTGATAACGTTAATTTGCGTTTATGTAATGCTTGCCATGTGCCAGGCACATGAGGAAATGGACTAAGAGGGGTTTGGTATTTTGTTCAACCTTGAGTAGTAGGCAGTGGATCCTAGATCTGAACACATGCAGTCGGGCTCTCAAAGTCACATTCTTTCTTAATGCCACCTTGATTGTGCAGGAGGTTGCCACAGAACAGTCACCTAAGATTAGTAAACAAGAGTTTTGGGAACTCAACCTCAGGCACTTAGCTGCTCAGTTTTTTAACAGATGCCTTTGATACAATGCAAGAGTCCAAGTAGGAACAACTAATGACCAACTAGGCTGTGCCCTACACTCTGAGTGATTTAGATTAAATTGCCCCTACCTGGTTGGGATAAGTCTGTGATCTGGAATAGATGCTGTCTCAGTTTATTAGTCCATAGCATTTAGGGCATGACTACTGAGTACAAAATCTGGGACTAGGAGATAAAGGGAAATCTAAAAGGAAGAGAAGCCACAAATGGCTGCTCTTACATAGTTTTCAATCTATCTGGGTAAGAAAATTCAGGAGTAAAAGAAAAAAAAACCCAGGAATATATAAGAATAGCCACACAGAGAAGAGGACGTCAGTACAGTTTATAGAGAACAACCAAGTACAGCATTGGGACATTCAGATAGTGTGGCTTAGGGGGTACCCTACCTGTAACCTAGAAAGTCTGTATTTTAATTTTGTTTCTTTATCAATTCCAGATTTGTTTTTTACTTTAAAAGGAGTCCAGAGATCATCCTGGGGAATATTTCCCTTTTAGTTACATGGTATACAAATTACAGTTACATTGTCATACACTTGTTCCTTACTATGAGATTTTTTTCAGCATCCACTCAGTGAGCACTGAGTGGATTATGTGCCAGGCATTTTGTACAGATGAAACAATATGGCCCCTGCCCTTAGAAATTAGTAGTTTACTGCAGTGCTAATTGCTTTTTACCTGTGGGTCGTAGAATTTTGGGTAAGATTTATTTCAAATTAGATTTTTCTGCATTTATTAAAATATCTACAATGAATATATAATACTTTTATAATCACAATACAAAAGTTAAAATAAACACGATGTACAAATTCTGTTTTATGACATGCATAAAGAAGATAAATGATAATAGCAATGTTTAGAGCTTCCTATGTAATAGGTACTATTTTGAGCATTTAATGTAAATCATTTTATTTAATCCTCATGATGATTTCATTAAGTTAGTGCTGTTTTTATCCCATGTTACAGATAGTCATACTGAGGCTAAGAGATATTAAGCCCTTACCAATTATAAATGGTAAAGCTATAATAGCAATATCACAACTATAGTAATCAGATAAGTAAAAGCAAAGTAAAGATTAAACACATACTTTCTGATCTTGAGATCAATGGCTACTTCATTATGTAGTTTTGTAGCTATATATACCAAGTAGTTTTATGCATCTGTACCTACTTGGTGGTATACAGTGTTATTTTTGGAAGAGTTTCTATTTCCTTTTGATGGAGAGCAACTCAAGGCCAAGAATCATATCTTTCTCAGTATTTAAAATTTTTTTTCCTTGGTGGTAGAGGGCTACCTGTCTGAGCAACACTTAGTAAACCTTGTTGACTGCCTGGCATAGTGATTGTATAATCACAAAGCCTTCCTGCTTTGCTGACGGAGATTGCAGATTCTGATATAACCTTTAGCTGGGCTTAGTTTCTTAGTTTCACTGTGGGATCTCAAATAAATATTATTGTTTTTGATAATAATATTTATTAAGCATCTATGTAGTTTCCAACACTAAAGGAAAGTTCTCAAAGGGGAAATACATGGCATACTAAGTGTTTAGGTAGCTGTGAAGAATCACACAACTACTTCCAAGACTCCAGTGAGACTGGATGCTTGTTGTGTGAACTATAAAGTGTTTTAGTCTCCTTCAAAGAAAACAGCTATCTCAGTTCCTCTGAGATTTGGTTTTATTTTCAGTGATTGGGTGACTCGTGATACTCTGCACATTGTCCTCTTGTTAAGTATTTTGTCTGAGAAGAAACCCCACTTAGAATCAAAGGAACTACTGACTTACTCTGTGAAGTCACTTAAGTAGAAAAAACTAAGGTTAATTGTTTTTGTTTGTTTGTTTGTTTGTTTATTGTAGAGATAAGGTCTTGCCTGCCCAGGCGGGTCTCGAATCCGTGGGCTCAGGCATTCCACTCACCTCAGCCTCCCAAAGGCGTGGGATTACAGGTTGAACTACCGAGCCCGGCCGGTTAATTGTTAATAGTAAACATTGGACTGCCCTTGGTTCATCTAGTTTTTATGTCGTTATTCAATGAGCATCCTCCTCATGCAAAACTTTATAGTTAGTGCTTCAAATAATACAAAGATGACTAAGGTGTGATCTCTGACCTCCAGGCATTTATACAGCCTAATAACACAAATACAGATAACTAGGAAACAGAGCAAGAAATGGTAAGCAGCGCCTGAAAGGTGAAGGACCAAGCCACATGGAACTCTATTATTCAGGAGGTCAATAGAGACATTGGCAGAGTTTTTGAACACCAGGAATGTGTCCAGCACCAATATAAGAGCTTTATGAGAATTCTTTCAAGCATCTCAAATAACTCTGGGGTCCAGTGTATCATACCCTTCCCTGACTGAGATTTTAACCACTGAAGAAAGATGGAGTAATAAACAATGATCCTTATTACTCATGAAAGCTGTATTAGTGGATGTGACTTAGGCTCATACATAGGTAGCCTTTTTAATTTCCTATCTAGACTTTGGAAAATGAACTATCTAAGAAAAGTTTTGAATCTGCAGAGAAAACACTCTTAGGCCGATCATTGCCTCCCACTAGAACAAACAGAGAGAGAAGGAGAAAGAGAGAACATTTCCTATTTTCAGGAGCTTTGGTAAATTACTTTCACTGGTGAAGAATCATGGAATAGTGGCTGTGCCTATTGACTGGGTGTCACTGACCAGGTGTATCACTCCATCTCTGTGGGGAGGAGGAGAAGAGAAGCTAAGAATGTTTAGATAAATACCTTTTCATGGAAAGGAGGTATGGAAAATAGACTTCCCTCCATGGTTCCCCGGGTCTTAATTTTCTTTGTCCATTGGGTTTGCCTACTGAGTATATGATAAGTTAGGAGTGTGACTTTTCCCTTGGGGGAGGAAGGGACAGTTGATCAAGTTAGTTTTTCTGACCTGTGTGAGGCCATGTCCTTCTTTTGAAGAACTTCTAGAGAGCGGTAAAGAGTTTGTCTCAGGAAGTTCTGAGAAGAGTCAGAACAGAACATTATTTTTAACTCACTTAAATCCAATATTGTCCCCAAGACCAAGAACATATATTATCTATTCCTACCCCAAATTATATCTAGTCATGTGTTAAATATAGGATATTCTGCCATAGGATCAAAATGAAACATTAAGATGCTCCAATATTAAAATACATAAGGGCATGTTTAAAAAATGCTAACACAATAAAAGGATTCCAAATCTGAGTTTAAAAACCTCTCTTCAATTATGCTAGGAATAACTCAAGCCCTCAAGTTAATTTCTCTTGCAACACAAAGACCCAAAACTTTCAAATCCAAAGGAATTAAGAATGACATGAAATTATCTTACCATGATGAATTTAAAGCAATTTAAGCCCTGAACTCAACTCTGTCCAATTTCTTATTCTGCTTTCAAGTGAGGGGTTATTTGCAAGGTGAGTGGGGGTAGCTGGAATTATTTCAGCACATGCTGCCAAACTAGGTATCCCTGAAATGAGCAGGATCTTCCATGACCTCTGATGCTGTATTAGTTCCATGCCAAGGCTCTAAATAGCTTTCCTTTAAGAAGAATTCAAAGACAGGCAAGTTTATCACCGCTAGGGCCTCATACCTGCCATATTCAAGAAACAAAATAATTCCCAGCCCTTATCAGTTGCTCCAGGCAGAATTTTGTGGCTAGAGCCAAGTACTAATGGCCATCTGAGGGAGGAAATGTTGCTGGAAAAAAACATGGTTTCAGCTCCTTCAGAGGCAGTTAGATTCTGCCAGCCATCGGGAATCCATGGCGTGCCAACTCATAGAAGGGAAATCTCTCCTAAGAGAGCCAGGGCTGTGTACGGGGCAGAGAGTCTTTCACCTATGGGCACTGCCTCTTCTCTCATAAAGCAGCCTTTGAAATGTAACTGACTTTTTGCAAAACGTAGAAGTTTGCAGTGGAGCCAGTCCCAGATCTTATTTGCAGTGTGTTTTGTAGTAGTAGTTGCTGTTATTTTAACCAACGTTCCAAACTTCTCATTTTTCAGCTTCTCTTAAGATCCAATCCCTGGTACTGTGGATCAGGACTATACATACATTCACTCTCCATACATACATTCACTCTCACCTGTGAGCCACACTGGCTGCTCTGAGCAGATGTCTTATTTTTGTATCACCTGCCTCGATGGAAGGTGTCTCCTTTGTGCTCACATTTGTTCAGCTGGGCAATTGCCCCTAGCAGATTCGTGAGCTGGAGCTATTGTCCTTTCTTCTGAAGATAGTACCCCTGGGAGATTGGTGATTCCTAGTGCCTCTGCCATGTGCTTTCCAGGGTAATTGTCTGCCTTTGCTTTTTTTTGTTGTTGTTAAACTCATTTTTAATGACAAATTTCAAACATATACAAAAGTAGACAGATTGATACAATAAATCCCTCATCTGCCCATTACATGGTTTCAACAATTATTAACTCGTGCATGTTGTTGTTTTCCTTGATGCTGTAATATTTCAGGTCTTGAGAAGTCTTTTTCTGTTGCAACCCTGGGGTATGCTGCCAATGTGTTCTTCCCATTCGCTGTTTTCCTTTTCCTCTGGCAAAGCTCAATTGAGGTTCTAACAGCTGAATACTTTTCTTCTTTAATACTTATAAGGCTTAGGGCTGTGGGCTAGGGTAGAACAGCTTTCTACCTTTTACTTTTGCTTTGCTTTTAGTCCCACACCTATGTTTCTAGTATATTACTTTAGATTTTTGTTAGAATGGACTCTAACAAAGTCATAGCTATAGCATGAATCAATTCCAGGTCAACAAAAAGTTCCATTATTCAAAAGACATCTTTCAATATAGTCAGCAAGTATAATCTGGACGTCTACTAGTACTAGCATTTTTATTTGCCCTTGATGATTCATGGAGCAAAGAGGCAAATGCCCCTGCCCTGAAAGAGTATAATTCCCTTGAAGGGAGATGGACAAGAGGCACACATTCATGAAACATATGCATATTAGATCATGGAGTGTATCAAGAAGAAAAGTAATAGCAAAAAAGTATGTAGGAAGTGTCTGGTGGTTGAGTAGGACTGTTGCACTTTAAAATAGGGTGGGCAAGGAAGGTCTGGCTGAAAAAAGAACATCTGAAAGAAGACCTTAAGGAGGTAAAGGAAGAGCTATGCACAGGTCCAGCGAAGAGTGATCCAGGCAAAGGACATAACAGGAGCCAAACTCTGCAACACGGGTGTGCAAGCGCACAAGGAGGCTGGTGTGGTTGGAGTGGGAAATGCCTGGGAGGGGAGTGGTAGGAGTCTAAGCAGAGGTGGAAGTGATGGGACAGGTCAAAGAGGGTGTAGACTAATCTGAGGACTTGGCTTTTGTTCTAAGTGAAGTGGAGCTTTAGGGGGGCTCTGGGCGGAGGAGTAACAGGAGACATTCTCCTGAGCATGAAGCCGTCATTGAACCCAGGCCTGGGTTGACCTATTGTTATCCTTTCTGGTACCTCTTTGCTGTGGCTCATCTGCAATATGCCTTTTCTTAGAGTCCAATTAAATCACTTTCTAGGGCAGATTCCTTCTAAGAGTCTAGCAATACTTTTATCTCTGCCTACAATGATTGTACACCTTGAAACTCACAAATCATGCTTTGATCGTTCTTCACTGGTCTTCCTGCCTTCCTTTCACAAATCTGTTCAGATTTTTTCTGTATACTTAATATAGGTCTCTTAACCTTCATGGAGTAATTCTCTGCTTGCTTTTACTATGGACTCATTACATGTGGCTTACAATTAAAATGGTTTCCTGGACTGTGTGGAGGAATTATTTCAGATTCTGTCTCTGAGATAATGTATCTCCTCTGAGAGAGGTTTCTGGGTCACAGTAACTTTTTCTCATCCAGTTACAATTAGATCATCTTTCTATTTTCTAGTACTCGATGTTAGAGAAGTTTGACCTGAGTATTTCTTGTCCTTTTCTTTTTTACCTCTTTTATGGTCTTCGAGATATCTTTTATGGTTTCATGTCCATGTAGTCTATATTTTAAGACCTCAACCTCTCTCCCATGGAAGCATCTTTCTTTTTCCAATTGGCCTTCCTTTGCTTTTTTTCATTCTCAGAACCCAGCAGTGCCTTCTGAGGCTAGGACCTGGATTATGGATCCTCCAAGCAGCCTTCTGGAATGTATCCAATTTCTGGCACCAGTTCCGGGATGCTAGGCAATTATTATCATGGATCAGCAAATCTCAGAAAACCTGAACTTTTCACTCAAGAGCAAGGTTGCTCATTGTCACCCCATTAGAATAATGAAATTAACAAAACTGTGACCCCTGAGGCTCAGCACAAATCTATGTAAGCATTTCTTCATTGGGCACGTGAGAGGTTGAAATTTAAGGAGACTGGTGGGAGAAGAAAAGAAGGTTTCCCTAAAATTAATCTCCTTTAAGAACAAGGAAACAATATTTTACTGTCCTGAACTGCCAAAACTCATTTTTATGGAATCAAATCCATGAAGAATTGGCTACGGTCCATGTAATATTGTGAGTGTTAGAATTTGCACTTGGTCCCTCTAGTTACTTGAGCTGTGTGAAAAAAATGCCTGTTGCCAGCCCACTCCCTACTGGCTACTCAGAGAGTATTATTATTCCACTTAGGAATTATACTCTCAAAAGAGACTCTAATTAAGGTCATTTTCAAATGGTAGAATTTGAGGACGTGCTAGGCTATTTAATCTCACAGCATCCTCCCTATCCCTGCTGCTTTACTTTGATTCTTCTGTAGCAATTAGTGACTCGTTTTGAAAAGCTCCATGATAGACCCTCTAATTCTGAAGTCTGTCAAGCACAAATATTACATCTAAACATCCTGGGTCCCTTTCAACTTGATGGTTAGCAACTCTGCCTAGGTCCTTAACTGAAGAGATTTTTCAATTGGATCAGTACACTTTCTCAAAGCAATTTAACTTGGGACAGGACATATAGAGTTAATTTTCAGAGACCTATGGATCATATATCCTTAGTGGTAGTTAGGGTGAGATTGCAAAATTACATATATATATATATATATATATATATTTTTTTTTTTTTTTTTTTTTTTTTTTT
>NW_007260125.1:68861-71760 GCF_000164805.1 Carlito syrichta
AGTCTGGACTCAAACTCCGGGCTTAAGCTCTCCTCCCACCTCAGGCGTTTGAGAAGCTGGGACTGCAGGCATGCATCTGGTTAAAAACATATTTGAACAAGCTGCATGCACATGCCTATTAGCAGAAGGCTACTCATCCATTCATTCATCAAATATTTATTGAACAACTACTCTATTTTGGACACTATGTATACGTTTGGTTTACTGTAATAAACAAGAGCCTAAAATATGTTATATCTCTAACAGTCAAACAAATCAATGCTTCCCAAAAACGAGGGGTCATGATTGGTGACACTCTCCCCTTTGGATCTTCATTACTACATTGACTAGTGGTGGACTCTATTTGGCAGTCTGGCTGAACATCTCAGTCTTGCACTCAGTCTCCTGCTATATTTGTAGTCAGTCATGGCATCAACCAAACACCTGGGAAAAGCAAGTTCTCGTAAGAACATCTGTATAGTATAAACTTTACATGAGCTTGAATTTGTGCCATTATATGTATGGGCTAAGTTGGTGATAAATGATCCTTACTGGAAGGGAAAGAGATCATAGAAACATGTCACTTTAGAGTTAGAATGGATCTTAGATATCCTGAAACCCAACTCCTGGTATGGGCCAATAATGACAAAGTGATCTACTGATCCATTCACTGATTCACTAAAACTATTTATTAATTTGCTATCATGGACAAGGTATTGTGATAGGCACTGGAGATACAGTGGTAAACAGGAGGATTTGGTCTTCTATCCTCATGGAGCTCATAGATTAGGAAGGGAAGTTAACATTAAACAGGTGGTAGTTAACACAGTTATTAGCCTAGAAATACAGATTGTGAAAGGAGCATCTAATAGGGAAATCAATTCACTGTCTTGGAGAGTCAAGGAGGCTTCTCCAAGGAAGTGAGGATGCGAGAGAAGAGTGACATAGGCAGAGCGACTGTGCCCCAAGACTGGGGAGGCATGCCACATCAGATAACCTGAAAGGAAGCCAAGGCGGTAGAGTAAACAGGATGAGGTTACAGTGAGTGGGTTGGGGCCCTGTTAAGCAGGGTCTTCTGGGGGAAGTTCAATATTTTGAATTTTATTCTAATTGCAGTGATTATTTATTTATAGTGTATTACAGGTTAATCATAGGGTTTCACTTTTCAGTCATTTTTGCTTCTGTACTTTACTCTTTCTCTGGTGCTCGGTTCTCAGGGAAAGTTTGATACATAAAGACTTCAGATCGTGGTTTTTGAGTTCCTGTGTTGACTTATTATTATTATTTCCATTATTATGTTAAAAACACATAAAATTTGTTATCTTAACCTTTTTTTTCTACACTGACTTTGCTACACATATATAGCAGAGACTAGAGTTGTGAAAGCCATGGCTTTCAACTCAGAGTGCCTGAGAATAAAAGTCTTTTGATTGGAAATAGCAAGTCAAAACCTGAAGTAAGACAGCAAAGTTTATCCAGTAATATCAGATTGAAAAGAATCTGCTTGATGATGTAAGAACTGGTTTCAATGAAAAGGGAATAGCATCATGTTTCACTAGCGGGAACAAGGAGGAGCTGGGAAAGGAAGCAGCTAGAGCTTAAAAGTTGTGGGTCTCTGGAACGTGATCAGCACCTTGGCCCTTCCTCTACAGAGGATTCCTGAAAATGAAGAGGCAATGAATGCCCCCACATAAATTTTTGGGAGCATTGCAGAGAAGAGCATCATTGCTGTTTTCTCAAAGGGAGCATAGAATATCATACATACACTTGTCCAAAATCCCAGCTGCCTAATCAGTGGGTGATGCTGTAGTATCTCTTACTGTGTAAAAATCACCCCCAAACACCAAGGCTTAAAAAAATATAAGTCATTTTATTATCACTTCTGGTTTCTGTGGGTCAGAATTCAGAAGGACTCCGGCTGGCACTTCTGGTATAGGGTCTCAACACTGCTTTAGTAACATTGGCCACACATCTGTGTACCAGCTACTAAGAGGGTGAAGGGGAGGAAGATAAAGGAGGCGTATACTCCATTTGAGACATTTATCTTTAAAAACTCTTTCTAGAAGTTCCATAAATTATTTCAACTTGCATGCTACTGACCAGACATATCCCTACACGCCATACCTAATTCCAAGAGGCTGAGAAATGTAATTTTTTGTGGAGTCTCAAATAAAATCGCCACACTATTTCCACAAAGGCTGCACTAGTTTACACTCCCACCAACAGTGTAGAAGTGTTCCCTTTTTACCACATCCTCTCCAGGATCTGTTATTTTTTGAGTTATTGATAGTGGCCATTCTGACTGGAGTTAGAATTTGCATCTCCTTAATGACTTGTGAGGTTGAACAATTCTTCATGTATCTGTTGGGGGCTCGTATGTCTTCTTTTGAGAAGTTTCTGTTCATATCTTTTGCCCACTTTGTAATGGGGTTTTTTGTTTTTTTCTTTTCAGCATGTTTGAGTTCCTTGTAGATCCTAGATGTAAGGCTTTTGTCAGACATGGAGTTGGCAAATACTTTTTCTCAGTCTGTGGGCTGTCTCCCTGCTCTCTTGCTGTCAATCAAAAGAGGACTGGTTAAAAAAAATGTGGTTCATATACACGATTTAATATTACACAGCCATAAAAAAGAATAAAATAATGAATTTCACAGCAACCTGGATGGAATTGGAGTTTATAATACTGAGTGATCTCTCACAGAAACAAAGTTCTGAGTATCACATGTTCTCACTCATAAGTGGACCTTGAGCAACTATCATAATACTATAAGAAAAGGATTGAAGCCGGGCTGGGTGGCTCAGCCTGTAATCCCGCGCCTTTGGGAGGCTGAGGTGAGTGGATTGCCTGAGCCCGCGGGTTCGAGACCCGCCTGGGCTGCGAGACCTCATCTCTACAATAAATCAAAAAATCAGCCGGGCGTGG